>NW_028327182.1:30351666-30654696 GCF_987537825.1 Furipterus horrens | reverse complement strand
AACTCTCTGTGCTTCCTGTACCTGTAAGTATGTTTCCTCCCCCAAGTTAGGGAAGTTCTGCTTCATTATTTTTTCACATACTTTTTCAATTTCTAGTTCTTGTTCTTCACCTTCTGGCAACCTTATGATTCAGATGTTGGCCCACTTATAACTGCCCCATAGGTTTCTGAGCCTCTCCTCATTTTCCTCACTTCTCATTTCCTCTTTCTGCACTGGTTGACTGTTCCTTCCCTATGTTCCAATTTGTTGATTTGATCGCTGGTTTTCTTGCCCTCACCACTAGTTTCATATGTGTTTTTGTTCATTTCAGCAGGACTAGCCTTCATCTTTCCCTGTTTTTTTTAAGATCTGCTGTTAGGTCTGTAAGCATTTTTATAACCAAAGCTCTGAACTGAGCCTCAGAAAGATTTCCTATCTGCTGCTTTGTTAGAGTAGATATTTGATATCTGGTCAGCCACATCACTGGGATCATCTCTATCATGATCTGTGTCATCCTGACCATTTTGTGTTTACCTTTGCTTCTTAGGCAGGGCTGTCACACCTTCTACACTATAGTGGGTGGAGCCCTGTGCACTCATCACAACCTGGCGACCTGTCTCACCACGCTGTGGTGTTTTATGTGGGGGTGGGGGTCCAAGATGGATTCCTGCCATTCACTCTGCTGAGAAACCAGGAGCCTTCTTCTTCATTCCCACCCCCTCTGGGCCTCACAGTCCAAGGGAATGGGTGTCTGTCTTTCCCGACTTTGGAATCGCAAGCTGATGGGTCTGGTCTGCAGTTGGGGGTGCTCCCCAGGTGCTTCTCACCTCCCCTTAAATACAGGTGTCTGTGCTTACTGCCATCCCACTACTATCACTGCTGTTGCTGCCCCCAGCACAGTTTGACCTCTTCACCCTGACTTTGCCCCTCCTACCCATCCAGATGAACATCACTTCTTTATAACTTCATACATTGTACTTCCTTTTATTTTCTGGAACTTCTGGTTATTTCAGGTTTTGTGGTAGTTGTATTCCTTCTTAGTTGTGGAGGGAGATGGAGTGTGTAGTCTAGGTCTCCTTTTTGGCCAAAAGTCTCCTGTGTATAGAACTGTCACTCTTGTTATGTTGTAAGAAGCCTATAGTGACATTTATTGCTCATTTCTCTCATTGTTGGGCTTTTAATCTTTGGACTGGTTATTTTAGCATCTTATGTGATGCATATTAGGCTAGATTTAAATGACTTGTGTACTATTCAAAGTTGTTTTGTTTTATGGAAAAGTGGGGAATGAACTTACATCATATGGAAAATCAAGATTCATATTTACAGTGACTCACTTTCTAAATAGACCTCAGATCTTTTATGGAATTTCCCACTTCTACTGCTGTACTCAGAAGCAGGTGTTGTTCTTCATTTTCTATCCACATCAGATATGGATGACTCAACAGAGATTTCTTTTAGTCCTAGGACCACTTAATACAAGCTGAAGTTTACTTATGATTGACTCAGCTGAGTTTCAAAAATTTACTGGTGAAAACAGCAATGTCTGGTAAAAAAAAATATTATTGTGATGTTTGTCATAGTATATGAAATTTATGAACAAACTTGATTTTTGGCTTCTTCCTCCTCCACAATGGCCCATGTAGGCTATCATACACAGAAGTTTAAGAAACTCAATCCAACCCAGTCAATGACTATTTTTTCCTTTAAAATATTTTCCATTTTAATTTTGGTTTCTATTCCAAATAAATTGGTAAAGTGTCTTCCAAATTTAAGGTAAATTTTGGATAATGTCTTTCTGATTATTGTCTTAGCAGTAGTCACCTCCATGTATTTGTTACCATACTAATAATTATTTAACTTCTCTTTATATTTTATTACATGTATGTTGCATTACATTTTTCATTCACTATCTTAAAATGTTAGATTACTTAAAATAAAGTTAATTTAGATTCTATGTCTAGCTCCCAAAACCTTCATAATTCCCCTCTGAAACAAACTCAAACACCTTAGCTTGACATTTGTGGTCCTGCACAATAAATCCCAGCTATTGTACAGACTTTGTCTGAGTTTTAACACGAACTCTTTCAGGAAAGGACTCATAGTCCATTTTCGTTTCTCATTATAAACCTTTAGTCAAATGTTTTTAGCATCTTTAATATTTACCTCTCTCATTTTTTAATATCTAAATTCACTTATCTCATAATGGAAAAACGCCTTGTCCAAATATGATCACCTCAATTTCTTCCTTCTCTAACTCTAAATAGTACTGAACATCTGTGAACTATGTCTTGGTATGTCAGTATGTCCTACCTGAGTTAGAAAATATCTTTTTGCTGTTTTCTATATTGGTTTCCTAAATATTCCCTGAATACAAATCATGTATTTGTACAGCATTTTGCCAATTATTGAAGAACAGTACATATGTATAAAATGTTTAATAAATAGCTTTCTGTAAAATTTAAATAAAAAGTTATAACATTGGCCAAATTTAATAATATGTGCACTTATGACTGTCTTATTCTGTGTTAGCTTATACTTAAATGCCATTGAGAAAAATGCTTTTTCTGCTTTTGTTTATCCTTTCCTTGAGATTATAAACCTGTGGAAAATGGAGGAAATCTGTTTTCTACACTATTTGTATCACAGGCACAAGTAAAGCAAACTATAGACACGAGCTCTTCATAAATATTTTATGATCTGTGTTTGATAACTTTCTTTCATATTATGTTCCCCCAGGAGCAAGAATCAGGTTCCCAAGCCAGCAGTTCCTACCTGAGAGAAAGGAGAGCTCATGCTGATTTTGATAACTGCAAGATCAGAAAGTTAATATGCCTTTCTCACTGCTGGAGACATTGTCTGTGACCAAAGGTTTTCCCATTTCCTACTGATGTACACACGGAACTCTCATTAAAATGGTAGAAGTTTTGCATGCATTTCACCAAGGGTATGTACCCCTTTGTGATGAAAGATGAACATTTCTAAAATAAACTCCTTTTACATCTAAATTGCAACTTGCAAGAATTTTAACACCCAAGCTGTGCACAAATAAAGAAAAGGAGAGCTGTCCTGTGGATAATGAATATATGCAGAATTTTTTAGTGAATAATTACAGACACCATACACCAGTTAAGGCAAGATGCAACTCTGCTTGCATAATAATGGTCTCAAAAGCTGTGCCGGTCAGAGCATGGTTTGTTCCTGTGTATAAAAAATTAATCTAGAGATACAAAGTTATTATGGCACTGTGTTAACAAACAATAAAATAAACAATGTAATTTACATCTGATATGAATTCAAGAATGTAGCATAGTCAGTGGATTTGAAAAAAAAAGATGATTCTTAGAGGATATAAAATACCCATAGTAATAATTATTTAATAACACCTCAGGAAAAATCTATTTAGAAAGTTGGTTATGCTTAAAAAGTGATATAGAACCAATGGCATCTAAGGTGAGTATGATCTGAAAATCAACTCTTTGCTGCAAAGGGGATTTGTCAAAACTGGGGACCAAAATCAGACTTGCATAGAAGAAAGGAGAAGAGGAGCTGACCCTTGATTCTTATCTTGCCTCTTATTCTCTCCTTTTTAATTTTCCCACCTTGTTCTTCCCTTTTTTCTTTGCACTCCAGCTTTTCTCCATTCTGATCTCCCTTTATATTTGACTTATCCCCATTCTCTCACGTCCTTTAGTCACAACAATAGTATCCCTCCTCTTTCCATATCTTCACTAATGATATACCAGGAGTTAAATATTTCTCATATAGATGAAAATAAATAGAATATAAGAACTGTATACCAACTCCCTCATCCTCACCCCCCATCTTCTAGCATCTTCAAGGTTTATTGGTAGTTAAAGCAATAGGTAACTAATTAGCCAAATTTTGAATACTTGATTATTATGTGTAATATAATCAGTTAGGCCTAGGAGAGAGAAAAAAAATCATCCTGGAGCTGTTAAAACAGCAAGAACTCAAACTAGATTGAGTGCAAACATTAACTCTGAGATTTTTAGTACTAATTTATAATGTATACTAAAAATAGCTGTTCAGCTTAAACCTTAACACAGTCTGTGGTCTATTTATTTTCTACTCTGTTATCTTTCATTA
Source organism: Furipterus horrens (assembly GCF_987537825.1). Lineage (NCBI taxonomy): Eukaryota > Metazoa > Chordata > Mammalia > Chiroptera > Furipteridae > Furipterus > Furipterus horrens. The sequence continues at coordinate 30,650,610 of NW_028327182.1, read as the reverse complement.
TTAATTTTTTAAAGTTTAGTTCTCTAAATAAAAAGTATAGCTATGGGCCCATTGAACTTCTATAAGAAATAGTCTGCCTGTGGACTAATGTAACTCAGGGAATAGGAGGCTCCAGTATGTAACATTATTTGATTAATTTATGTCAAACAAATAGAATTCTATTATAGTTGTTTGAGTATTTATGACTCATTACCATGAGCCAGTGAGGTTTATTTCAGGAGTCTGGAATGTTTTAATTTTGTCCTTAGAACAGAGAAACCATCTTCAAACCTAGCTGCATATTTGAATCACTTTGGGGAGCTTTTTAAAAATATGTGTTTTGGCCCCACCTCAAAGTTGCAGAGGATGGGATCTAGACATAAGTATACTTTACAAAATTCCTACATAATTCTGAGAAATGCCCTAAATATATGACCATCTGATACAGATAATTGGGTTAAAATATGGTTGTAAGCTCCAGAGAGTTCAGAGTCACAGAATTTATCTTTCAATAGGCAGGCTGAGAGACATAATTATTCAATTTCCAAATGAAACAAATTGAATTCTGAATTTGTGTGAGATGTCAACTACACAAGCAAAATATGGCTGATCCCAGCCTCTATCACCATTATTTGAATAGCAATAAATCTGTCCTCATATTCCTCCCTATAGGTTTTTGAGCCCATGTAATACATTTATTGTGTATTTAACAGTTTCTCTCCACCACCACTTTGGATATAATCATTCTATTTTCTTTCTTTCAATTATATTTGTTGACAAGGCCACTGCTGTTGATGAAACATCATCTTTGCTACCTGAAAAAGATGGACATCAAGGAAAGTGAATATTATAATAATGCTTTTGAGTCATTTTCCTCTAAGGTTACCTGCATTGCCTTCCGGAGCAGATAAAATTATCATTAATCACTAAACAAGAGCTTTACTATTCTACCACCTGTGTGCTACCAACACTCAAAAGCATTACTAGTGTAACTGAATAAACAATTACCTTTTTCTTTTTTCCTCTAATTATATATTTTTTTCTCAATTACAGATTACATTCAGTATTATTTTTGTATTAGTTTCCACATAGTGGTTAAACAACCATATACTTTACAAAATGCTTCTCCAATATTTCCAGTGTATATATGGCACTATACATAATTATTACAATATTGTTAACTATATTTCCTTTGCTTTACATTATATCCCCATGACTATTTTGTAACTACTGATGTGTACTTCTTAATTCCTTCACCTGTCTACTCAGTCTCCCAACTCCCTCCCCTCTGGCAACTATCAGTCTGTTCCTTGTATCTGAGTTTACTTTTGTTTTGTTTGTTTGCTTATATTGTTCTTAAGATTTCACATATAAGTGAAGTCATATGGTATTACTCTTTTTCTGACTGACATATTTTACTTAGCATGTCCATCCATGCTGTTGCAAATAGTAATATTTCATTCCTTCTTATGGGTGGGGTATTATTCCATTATTTATATGTAGCACCACTTTTTTATCCACTCCTCTTTTGATGGGCACTTGAGTTCATCTTGGCTATTATAAATACTGCTGCAATAAACAGAGGTACATATCTTCTTTTGAATTAGTATTTTTGGTTTCTTCAGATAATATACCCAGAAGTAGAATTACTGAGTCATAAGGCAGTTTTATTTTTTAATTTTCTGGGGAGACTCCATACTGTTTTCCACAGTGGTTGCATCAATCTGCATTTCTACCAATAATGTACAAGGGTTCCTTTTTCTCCACACCCTTGCCAACACTTGCTGTTTGTTGATTTATTGATGATAGCCATTTTGACAGGTGTAAGGTGATAGCTCATTTTGGTTTTAACTTGTATTTCTCCAATGATTAGTGACATTGAGCATCTTTTTATATATCTATTGGTCATCTGTATGGCCTTTTTGGAGAAGTGTCTAGTCTGGTCATCTGCCAACTTTTCAACTGGATTGTGCTTTTTTTTTAGTGTTGAGTTGTATGAGTTTATCATAAATTTTGGATATTAACCCTTTATCAGATTTGCCATTTAAGAATATCTTCACCAATTTAGTAGTTTGCCTATTTTTTCTGGATGGCTTCTTCTGCTGTGCAAAAATATTTAATTTGGTGTAATTTCTTTTATTTTTCTTTTGTTCCCCTTGATTGGGGAGATTTATCAGAAAAAAATATTGCTAAGAAAAATGTCCAAGGTTTTACTGTGTATCTTTTTTTTTTCTAGGATGTTTATGACTTTCAGTCTTACATTTAGGTCTTTAATCCATTTTGAGTTTATTCTTGTATAGGCATGGAAAGTGGTCTTGTTTCTTTTTCTTTTTCTTTTTTCGCATGTCTGATTTCCCAACACCACTTATTAAGTGGACTGTCTTTACCCGATTGTATATTCTTGCCTCCTTTGTCAAATATTAATTGACCATATATAGGTATGGGGTTATTTCTGGGCTCTCTATTCTGTTCCTTTGATCTATGTGTCTGTTTTTATGCCAGTACCATGCTGTTTTGATTACTATGGGCTTGCAATATAGTTTGATATCAGGTGGTGTGATTCCTCCAACTTTTTTCTTTTTTCTTAAGATTGCTGGTTCTGTGAAATATGCCATTAATATCTTGGTAGGAATTGCATTGAATCTAGGTTGCTTTGGGTGGTATGGACATTTTAATCCTTTTAATTATTTCTATCCATGAGAACAGGATACTTTTCTATTTATTTGTATCTTCTCTAGTTTCATTTTTCAGTGTCTTATAATTTTCCAAGTACAATTTTTATACCTTCTTGGTTACATTTATTTCTAGTTTTTTGTTGTTTTTTGTTTTTTAATGCAATTGTAAATGGGATTTTTTTCTTAGTTTTTCTTTCTGATAGTTATTTGTGTATAAAAAATGCAACCAGTTTCTGAATATTTATTTGTATCCCACTACTTTACTGAACTTACTTATCAGTTTTAACCAACTATCTCTTTCTTATGCCTTGCAATGCAGCTGTGTCAATTTAGTGTTCCACTCACCACACAAATACTTGATTAAACTTAATAGGTGTCAGGCTCTTGGCTAGACATTGTCCAGTAACTGTTTTTGTAGTTGACAATATTTGTAGTACAGTTTCTGCCTTCTTTTAATATCCACAAAAAGAACATGGCAACATCACTTCCCTGCCCTGTCTTCCTCCCACCCAGGGAGAGAGAGAATTCCTATTTCCACTTTTGTGACATTCTATTATTTTCATAAAAAAGCACTATTGCCTTGTTATTGGAATCTTCTCACAGTTTTTCTATTTGAAAATGTGTTTAGATTATTCTTTTTAGCAGTATACTTTACCCGTCCCCTAGGGAGTTTGAGGAGAAAAACTTGTGTGCTTATATGTGTGAAATGGAAAGAGGACTTTTATTCTGAGTGACATGAATCATGTTCTGTTAAATAACTTTTCTTAAGCTGAATACACTACCCACAAAAAAAATTTCCTCACCATCTCTTTCCTTTTATTAGGTTACTGTTTTCCAGAAAGTTCCTCACTTTCCCATGCAAATAGATTCATTGAGATATTTTGTCATATAGGGGAATTATATGTGGACTCATATCACACTTATTATAATTTATATAATTTTTATTTATCACTATTCTAGTTATAATTTAAAATTTCACTTCTATTTACTAATTTCTAATAAATGTGTTTAAAATTGTTATATAGCACATTCCATTTAACCTATGTCTTAGTAAATACTGAACTTTTTGTATGGAAGAGAATTTGATTGAGGGGATGGGCTAGGGTATATGCTGTCTGCAGACAAATTGTAGAAATAATTCAGAAAGAGCTCTTTTATCTCTATTTAGAAATGAAACAAAAATCAATCTATAAAATAAACAATAATTATAATTTTCAGTCATTACCTAGTCTATATCAGTGTTATCAAACCTGGTGATACATTATAGATACAATCTCTACATTTCTACTCTTAAGACCTATATAAACAGAAGACATTACAAAGAAAGTAAAGTATTTTATTTTTAAACCCAAGAAATACATTGTATGAACAGCAAAAGGCAGTGGGAGACCACCAGCCTTTCCATGGATATAGCTCTTTTCATTTTCTCCTGGGGTCTTGCTGATCATGGAATTGTATCAAATATTCTTAACAGCATGAAATAATCAACGAACCTGAACTAGAGAAAGAATCAGATCAGTAGGCAGTAAAGCGTTCTGATGGATTAAAAAAAATTAGTTATGAAAGTTAGGGCTAAAAAAGCTTTTTTTTTCTTATGGTCCTAGTAAAATACATATATTTATAAAAATTATTTTTTAAGCATTATAATGTGCGTACCGCTCAAAAAGATCCCTACCCTGAGCAAACTTTCCTTGATGTTATTTATGACATGTAAGTTTCTTCAGTTTAAAACTAAAGAAAATATACTTTCAGGAAGAGCAAAGATTTTTAGTAATACTTTTATTTTCCCTTAGATCTGAGCATCGCAAAAATATGACTGAGGAATAATAAAAATTCTCCAATTCATATCAAATTCTCTTTCTTGAAAGCTCTTTGTTCTCATTGTCATATACCTCACAGTCTCAGCATCCAGTCATACAGGCACTTTCTGAGGGAATGTTCTTTGTGGTGATAAATAAAGATCTGTGTTTATCTCATAGGGGTCTCCAGACTTAGTCTTCTGAATTTTTAGTTTTCAATGAGAAATTTTTAATTACATACTTTCATTTTAATAATAATATATTATTAAAACTGTGAATAAACTGAATAGGCGTCTTTAAAACTATTACATGACTTTAGTGCTAGTTAGTACCAAATGATGTTTTTCACCAGTAGGAAATAACAAGAAATAACATTACCCTTGAGTATATGTCAAAAATGTAGTTAGATCAAATGTTATCATTGATAATCTGAGATTAAATAATACTTTTGGCAGGTAAAATAGACTTTCATAACAATGGCCCTAAATGTAAATGAATCACCTCTCTGTGCATCTACAATCCTTTTCAGGGTGACTGTGCTGCTTACCCACTTTTAAAATCTTACCACTTACTGGCCAATAGAATGTGGCAAAAATGATATGTTGTGAGTTTGAAAAGCTATATGGATAGAAACTAAAATATCCAAGTTGAAGACAGCACCAACCATCGAAGTTGCAGCTGAGGCCACATTGAACAATCTTACCTACTTGTTTGCACTGCTGATAAACACAATTCTGAGGAAAGTGTTTTTATGTCATTGAGGTGGTTTGGTACAGAAGAAATCTAATGTAGCAGTGTTCTATTTTTGAATATTAATATGTTTTCCATCATTACATGAACACCCTACACATATCTTTAGAATTCTCCAATATAAAATTACCTGAAGCTGTTTACAAAGCAAGCATATTAAATAAAAGAGTTTTTTTATGATAAAGAATAATAGATCTTCTAGTGTCTCAGTATAACAGGTTACTCCACCAATGTATTTGGGGAAGTTTTTGACTCTCAGGCAAGGGTTATAAGAACACTTTGATCTTTAGCTCTCCCTAAGAAATGTATATTAGGTGTTTTTTGATTTAGAAAAGCAAATTTTCTATGGTTCTTTGCATTTCTAGAGGTAGAATTTGAAGATGTTTTCACTCATCCTAAGATGCATTTTATAAAACAGTATTCTTCTACTTTCATAGTGGCTTTTTGCTGCCTAGTATTTTTTGTTTTTGTTTGGCCATTTGACTATAAAGTCAATAATAGTTGATGAAATATTTAGGCTAATAAAACTAGATTGCAGAAAAATAATCTAACAGTTTGAATTATCTTTCAGTAGTGGTTTACAGTGATAGATGTCATTATACTATGGTAGAAATTAAAATGATCCCTCTTACTATTATTAGGACAAAATATTGATGAGTCTGGAGAGCTAATTGGTAAGGAGAAGGTTATCAAAAACAATATCTCAGTTGAGAGTAGTAATGTGGATGATGTAAATCAGAAACTAATAAGAACTAGACTCCTTCAGTAAAGAGTATGGTCACAAACTAAGTGGGACCCTGAAAACTAGTGTTTATTTCATGGTTATTTATATTATTTTCTTTCAGAACTGCTTATGAGATACTTCTTTTGCATGATTGTATTCTATATTAAGGACAATAATCATTTTTAAATATCCTAGATTAATTATAGATAATTAAAAACAATATCAGTGAATAAGACAAGGTGTCATGAGTAGGAAGACATATTTTCATAATTCTATATAACTTAGGGTCAGCTAAATAGAGGTAAAATATCTTTTAGTTTTAAGTTTACTTTGTAGACAAATTATTGAAGGATATACATTATCTCTTAGATAATAACATAATATATATGTAAAATTTAAATGATCATTTAGAAATAAGACAATGAGTATAAATATAAAATTTTCAAATAGTAAGTTCCTTTTTTTCTGTTTGGAAACTACATAAAGACCTGCCATGTGAAACTCAATAAAATGATAAGAGTTTTTTGGTCCTTGAGCTGAATTATCTCATATAAAGAGTATATTAATATGTTCATTTATAAAATAAATATAGGCATACTATAAATGACATGAAGTCAAAGCATTTATTTATAACTACCTTAATAAATACAATTCTTATGACTTATCTTTTTAATGCAATGTATTTTAATTTACAATAGAATTGACTCCCTCTTTCCTGAATTTCCAAGGTATGTAAATGATGCAATTATCATCTTAGCCAGATACCTTTATTTTTCTTTGAGTCACTGATAAAGGTTGAATAGAACAAAACCTTCAAAAACTTTAATACTTAACCATTTATAAGAAATGGCATCTTTTAAATTAGCAAGACACCAAAAAATGTCTGTGTAAGAAATGTCAGAATGAAATACAACAAAGGTGGCTTCATACTGAGAATCTTAGCAGAGTGCCTATGTCTTTTCACATGTGACTCTTATCCTCATGTGAAGATCATAGGGGAAATAATTGCTAAAGGGTTTATCCAGCTGAGTTTCCATTTTATCTTTATATTTAGGACAAAGAAGATAAAGGGCAGGGCTCAATCTAGCAAGATCAGAATTTATGGCTTCTGTTGGATGTTGAACTGGGGTAATATAGGTTGCATTTGCTAAAGAACTGATGAATGTGCAGATAAACAACTTAAACCTTCTCTAATCAAAAAAATATTTCCAGCAGAATATAAAGGCATCACAATTAATTAATCTTTTAAATTATTCTCTTTTGATTTACTTTTATGTTACTAAAGTAGAAAACTGTATTTTATGTTTAGCAAATGAAAAAATATTTCAATCTAACAGAGAATGAAAATTAGGTAATTAAAACAAAATTGAATAAGGAAAGTGGAGACTCAGGTTATGAAAACATCTTCAGTAAAGTCATCTGATTCACTGGATTCAAAGCATATCAAAATAATTTACTTCGAAAACTTTAGGTGCTTCACAGAATGTGTCATTTCCTTCTTTTTAGAGTAAGTCATGCTAACCTGTGAGGTATTATAAAATACAATTTTCCTCCTACCTTCTAAGTTCTTCTAGCTGGGCTAATAAATAAAATCAGACATATCCCTGACCAGTGTGGCTCAGTTGGTTGGGTGTTGTCCTAAAAAACAAAAGGTTGCATGTTTGATTGTAGTCAGGGTACAGGATGATTTCAGCCCATCCCCAGTTGAGGCAGGTGCAACAGTCAACTGATGGATCAAGGTTTCTCTTTTTCTCTTTCTCCATCTCTTCCCCTCTCTCTAAAAATGAATAAATCAAATATTTTAAAATTTAAAATGAGACAAATTAATAGAAGCAAATCACATTTAATATACATACACAGGAATTTCACATACATATAAAAAACAAAGAGAGTGAGGCAAAATAAAGTATATAATAAAGTGTATATATAAAGTTTTGTACAAAGGAGAAAAGTGGGAAAGTGAGGGATGGGGTTTGGTATTTCAGAGGTGAAACTGGCAATTCACAGGTAGCTGAGAAAGTGGCTATCATATTTCGTTAGGCAATTCAGATACAATGGGACAAAGAGATAATCTAGTGAACAGATTTCTTCTTGGGTCCTTCCTGTCTGCCACACTTAATTCATAAGTGAGAGCGAGATCTGTCCAGAAAGTATCCAGCCATGTACTATAAAGACATTAATTGAAGATGATACAAGATACAAAAACTATTGTACGTTGGACAACAATGCCTCAGTCCCCATCAGAGTAGGCACCTTGGGACCTCACACAATTCTCCCAGCATCTTTCACTGTTCAAAACGCTTTGCAAAATCCTTTGCTGGAATTGCCATCAGCTGTCCCATTGCATTTTCTTGAATATCATCAACATTCTAAAATCTCTTCACTTTCAAAGGTGATTTTAGTTTTGGGAAAAGCCAGTAGTCACAGAGGTGAAATATGGGCTGCAGGGGAAATGAGTCCCCTGGGTGATTTGATGTTTCATCAAAAAATTCTGCACAAGATGTGATGCATGAGCAAGTGTATTGTTTTGATGAAAGTGCCAATCATCGGTTGCCTGTTGCTATGACTGTTTTTTGTAGTATTGCATTGCTCAACTGACAAAGAACATTGAGGGTCTACTCCTTACTGTTTGCCCTGGAGGGGTGTACTCATGATGTATAACACCTTCCCAATGAAAAAACACAGCTAACATGGTCTTGATCTTGCCGTGACTTTACAACACCTTCTTCAGGCATGGAGAACCAGAAAACTTCCATTGGGATGACTGGGCCTTCGTTTCCATATCATATGCGTAGCTGTATAGCTGCGATTCATCTCTAGTTATGACTTCTTGAGGAAATCTGGTTCATTGGTAGCGGTTTGAGTCAAGTCATTAGTAACTGCAGCACAATATTCCTTCTGCTCTGGTAGTAGAAGCCATTAAATACATTTTGCCACATGTTCCATGCTAAGATTCTGCATCAAAATCTCAGACACAGTAATTTTTGGAATCCCCAGATCAGCTTCTAGTTCTCTCACTGTCAGTCGCTGATCTTTGTTGATTGCAGCTCATACTCATTCAACATTCTCAGGTGTTCTGCTTGTTGCAGGCTTTCCAAAACATGGATCACTTCCAACATACTCTTGATGATCTTTGAAGCATTGTGCCACACTTTTATTTGCTCTTCACTCATTGCATTGTCACCAAAAGCCTTCTGGATGATCCGGATAGTTTAAGCTTAATGCAAAGTTTGATGCAGATTCATTGCTCTACTCTCTCAGTCATTTTGAATGCAATGGCCACACAGTACACATGTTCATCAATGGTGTGAACCACTCTCACTGACTAGTACAGTGAAATTGACATTGTTCATGTATATGCATTCCAGTCCACTCTCCTTGGCTGCCAGGTTACATCGATGTCTGCAAACCATTCAGGTTATATTAGTAATATGTGGACTTTTTCCAGGCAAAACTCATATGTGCTAAAGTGAATGTGCAAAGGTAATTATACTAAGGTTTCCTTGCTAAAGCAGGTTTTTCAATCGGAATCTCTTTAAGAAGATAAGAGAGTGGGGAAGAAAAATTTAAAAAAAAACAAAAACTTTGGAGTTTGTTGGGTTTTAATTGCTTTCAGCTCAAAATTATATGCAGGCCAGGATGGCCCTTCCCAGGGAGACTGGCCTCTGACCCCACAACTTCAAGTACACTTGAGCATATATCTGTATTTGGTTAAAAAAATAAGTTCAAAGAGCTTATCTTTACTTATATAATCATTGATGGTCTCCTACATAGAATATACTAAATAAATAAATGTTTATATTTGTTTTTATTTCTTTCTATGCTGCTCTGGTATAGAGATGTGAGATGGTAGCTAAATGTTACGTTAATGTGCATAGCTGTCATATTTTTGAATTAAAGAAGATATTCTAAATTGTCTAATATTCTTCAAAAATAAATAATTGTTTTATTGATTATTTTATTAATGATTATTTATGTAAAAATTATTAATACTTATACACCATTATAATAGATCAGTGTTTTAAATTTCACATGCACTGATATGAAACATTATTAAAAATATAATTTGATAATATTACTCTTGATATGTGGAGTTTATAATAACTCACTGTGTTAAAATGTAAATATACTTAATTTAAGATGTGACTATTCATAAGTGTTACAAATTTATTTTCCTGTGGCTTTACAAAGTTAGGAGTTCATTTATTTTGGTGAGCTGTGACTGATACAGATATAAACTTAATAAATTGTTTATGCAAACTGATTAATATCTAGATTAATTTTCCTAAATCTGTCACTAATATTTTTATTTAAGATAAATAATATTTATGAAAGAACATCCAACCTATAGAAAAGTTACATAAGAGTTTATTTTAGCCAAACATTTGAGGACAGGACCAGAAGCAAAATCTCAACAGACTGAGAAAATGCTCCAGAAAGTTGCAGTTTTACAGTTCTTTTTATGCATTTAGAATCAAAGGAGAAAATGTAAGAAAGATACATAATATCCATTGGTTATAAATTAAAGAAGTGGGAGAAAGCAAATTGGGAAAATCTCTAGGATTGGGTAAAAATTCAAAACTGGAGAAACACATACTTAAGTTATGTTGGTGGGTACAGGATAGTTAATAACTAACATTTACACACAGCACAAAGCAATGGTATTGAGGTAACAACATAACAATGAGGAATACTGTGGTCTCATGCTCTGGTGGTCTCATGTTCTGGTTCTTGCAGTTGTGCTTTCAAGAGGTCAAAGAAAGAAAATTGCTGTGACATTTCAAAGGTATGTTATCCTAGATGCATAAGAACAATGGACAGGGATCATTTAAGGTAAAGGCTGATATTCGCTAAGGAAGCAATAAATCTGGGGCATGACAATCCACCTTGGATAGGCAGTTAGGAATTTATGATATGACCATACTGGTTACCTTTGGTCATTGACCTTGTCATTCTTGCCATGTGGCCACCATAAGTTTATAAGGTTTATTACAGACCCCCTTTTTTCATTCATAATAAACTAAAATTTTACCAGCATTTTATTGAAAATCAAAGAGTTTATAACAGTATGTGAAAACATCAATGACTGAAATACTCAAAGGGGATCTTTGCAGAATATAAACTGTCAACCGTTTTATTTGATGCAGCATAAAATCTTGACAAGGTCAATGAAAATAACATACCAAGTATTTAGTATTGATGTCATATGCATTGATAGTTACTTCTGAGCAATTTTAGTTTTAAGAGACACAGGTTTAAATAATAATAACAGTAGAGGCTTTAGAGAAAAGAAGAAAACACTGTTCTTATCCCAGATGAACTGTCAACTAGGTTTGAAATCTAATGACCTAACATTATTAAAGCTTAGTTTTTTATTTGTAAAATAGGGATCAATGGGCATTTTATACATCACTGTTAAGGAACATTTAACACATTTATTCTTACGTAGAATATGCTAAATAGCAAATCAAGTAACAATTAACCTATTTTCTTTATTTTTTCTAAAACAGTGGCCTTTCTTAGGTCTTTATTTTATTTATTTTTTTTGCAATTCAAATTTAAGTTATAAATTAGCACAAAAATATTTTTCTGGTACTGGCATAGTTTTACATTTGTAAAGCTAATAATCAGAGAGCAGAGTTTTAAGCTGACAAAGAGTGTGTAATTGTTACGGTGAATGCAAAACACCTAAATTTTAGAGGCTTATATAGGAGAACTAAAATAGGACTGTTAATGTGCCATCCAGTTTGTATTTATAATGTCCTAAGTAATCAGATGCTAAGGGCCAAGAAAGTAGTTTACACATACACACATACACATATATTCTCTGCCTGATCTTTCTATGATTATTTATTTCCTAAATTTTCAGTCTGTAAATTTTACCTCTTAATATATAGTTATGACCAGAAAGTTTCCAGATGTACTAAACTTAAATAAGTAAAAACAGATTATAGAGGCATAGTGAACTGGTGAAAAATGCTAAAACCACTAAAAGCACTACTTTGTCCCTGAATCTTTTTATATTATTGCACTCTTCTGAAACCAAATGAAATGTTTTTCTTTGATTTTTGTTTTTCTTTTCACCCATCCACAATGATTCTCCCATGAATTCTTTAACACAAACATTTAATTTTGATTCCTTATACTTAAGTCTCTATTCTACACCTTCATTTTACATATCAAATTATAAAAATAAAGCATTCATGTTTCTCTATTTGCACATATATGGAAAAATATAGGATATACAGAGCACATGTGTGTAGGGTTTTTACTGTTTATTCCATACATACTGTATAATTGGTCATTTATTCCAGTTTTTTTATAACAATGCAATATGAACTAAGTGAATATATAAGGGGACTAAATGATAATGGAAAAATGCAATAAAAAAACAAATAAATAATAAACTACATAAAAGGAAAAATTAAAATTTTTAAAAAATGTTTCTTTTTTATTTTAATATTGATGTAGATAGTTAGCTAGTTATTAATAAAGAGGAGAAGAAAAGGGAATCTGACATTGAGCTTAATAAACTAGGGAGTTGAATCAAATATTAAGTTTATAAACTGGGAACTCAATCAGATATTAAGACAACATTTCATTAGGCTTACTAAGAAGCAATAGCATTTACAGACTCACTCACACACTCTAGGTGACTTAATTCTCCAAGCAGGTAGGAAAGCCTCCCTGGGACTGTTAACAGACAAGTACTGGATTATCAGAGGGGTGGAGGGTGGATCTCTCTGCTGGGTACATGCACAGTAGAAATCAGATGATGTAACAGAACTTTTGGGCATGAGCTATAGAAGTCAAGATGGCACAGGGGGAGGTGCTTCTACTTTCAGGCATGCACAGAAGCCAAAACAGTGACATGAAGGGGCAGAATATAGCCTGGGATAATCTAAGAAAAGGATCAGATTAGATAAAGAGCACAGAACCTGAAAAGTCCAGGGAAGGCATTGGTTAAGGGGAGTGCTCAACTCAGGCCCAGGAAGAATCAGGAATTGAATTGGATGGTTTGAATGGCACCTTGCTCATTACCGAGAAGGAAGAAAACATGTGAAAGGTTACCAGGAGTCTTGGGGAAGCTGCTACTATATCCTGCTAACCATCAACATCCCCAAGCATGTATTATTTCCCCAGCAAAATCTTATCATTGCATTTAACCTCTTCCATACATGTGTCCTTTGAAATTTCTCACAACAGCAAAAAAGAACCCACTTCCACTAGCAGCAATAGAAATGATAAAAAAAAAAAGTAAAGACAGAATTGCATGGATTAAACATAATATAAATTATTATTAATTTTAAAATGTGTATGGTAAATAAAAAATCTAATGGTTTAAACCACATAATGCCACTTCTTTTTTTGGAAGTTTTCAACTAAATGGTACCTTCATTTTAACTGTAACAACTTTAAATTTCAAAACGGGAATAAGTGGTGGATGGCATGAGATTTGCCTTGGGGTGGTGAACACACAGTGAAATATACAGGTGGTGTTTTATAGAATTGTATAACTGAAACCTATACAATTTCATTAACCAATGTCACCCCAATAAATTTAATAAAAAATAATTCAATATATTGTCCACAATCCATGAATAAGCACCTTTGACATGATGGTCAGAAAAACAAATCAGGACTTCCGGCCAAGATGGAGATTTAGACGGACACACTGGGTCTCCCTCTACAACTAGAGAGGAATACAACTACTTCAAAATAAAAGATAACTAGAAATTCCAGAAAATAAAACTACACAGAAGCCCAACATATGAAGTTATAAACCAGCGGCGCTCTTTGGGCAGGTAGGAAGAGTGAAAGTGGGCAGTGCTGTTTGCGGTCGCACCAGGGACAGCGGCAGGGAGAACAATCCCGGCTGCAGTCAAACCCCGGCGGCTCGCGACCCCAACACTGGGAAAAGCAGCCACCACATCGCCTTGAACAGTGAGGCCCAGGGGGCGGGAGGACAGATCCCGGTCTCCTAGCAGAATAACTGTGTGAATCCATCTTGGACCCCCGGCCCCACACAAACCGCCACAGGGCTGCAAAATAGGTTGCAGAACGGCGCTGGTTGCTGGGTTGTGATGACAAAGGGCCACAGCGCAGCAAAAAAGGTTGCAGATCGCCGCCACTGGTCGCTGGGTCGTGATGAGCACACAGGCACTGCCCCCTATAGCCGGCCCAAGAAAACAAAACGCATCTGTCAAAATGAGGCAGACAGCTATAGAAATCCCGGTGGCGCAGCTCACCAGGCAACAGGTGAAGAATCTGACAGATGAACAAATAAGAAACCTGTCAGAGGCTCAGTTCAGGGCCATTGTTATCAGGTGGCTTACAGAATTAACAAAAGACCTGGAAAAAGATGAGAAAGAATCGAAAAACACTCATAATGAAAGGAACAAAACCACATACGAGACAGATGGTGAGGAAAAAAAATCCAGAGTTCATATCGACAAACCAGAACATAGAGAAGGAACAAACAGTCAACCAGTGCAGAGAGAAAAAACGGGAAGCAAGGAAAATGATGAGAGGATCAGAAACCTCTGGGACAGCTATAAAAGGCCTAACATAAGAATCATTGGTTTGCCAGAGGGCGAAGAAGATGAACTAGAAATTGAAAATTTAAGTGAAAATATAATAAAGCAGAACTTCCCAAACTTGGGGAAGGAAATAGACTTACAGGTCCAGGAAGCACAGAGAGTTCCAAAAAAACTGGACCCGGGGAGAACCACTCCAAGACACATTATAATCAAAATGTCAAAAGTTAAAGATAAAGAGAGAATCTTAAAAGCAGCAAGAGAGAAGAAAAGAATCATGTACAAAGGGGTCCCAATTAGACTATCAGCTGACTTCTCAAGGGAGACCCTGCAGGCAAGAAGGGACTGGCAAGAAATATTCAAAGTAATGAAAATCCAAAACCTACAACCACGAATACTCTATCCAGCGAAATTGTCATTCAGAATAGAAGGGCAGAGAAAGTGTTTCCAGGACAAAACAAAACTGAAAGAGTTCATTAGATCCGAACCACTGTTATATGAGATGTTAAAGGGACTGGTTTAGAAAAAGGAGGATCAAAACTATGAAATCTAAAATGAAAACTGCATCACAAGAAACAACAACAGAAGCTAGGGAATTGAAACAAAGGCAAACTAAACAGGCAACAAGAGTGGAAAAAGAACTATAGGTATGGGGAGCATATTGTGGGGAGGTCAGCAGGGAGGGGGAAGGGGGAGAGGGAGGGAGATGATATAGGAATTAAGGAGCATGGTAGGAGGGAATGGAATAGACAGAGGTTGAGAAGAACTATATGCACAACTAATGGACATGGTCTAAAAGGGGGGGACAACTGGAGGGAGGGGGGCCACTGGGTGGAGGGGAGCAGAGGGAAGGGAAATTGGGACAAATGTAACATTATAATCAATAAAACACATTAAAAAAAAAGAAAAACAAATCATTTCAAGTGGATACAGATGCCAGTTGAGCTTGCCACAGGTTATCTATAGTAATAAATTTAGTTTTTATGAAGTAAAATAATCAGAAAAATAAATGGGATAAAGACAAAGGGTTGTCTGTGGTAGCCTTCATTTGATCAAAGCAAAAAATAGCCTATTCTTGACAGTAGGTCAAAATAATGCAATCTGGAATATCAATAAGTTTTGTACAATCTTTTATCATTCATTGGTTAGGCTTATGAGAGTCATGATTGGTGAAACCTAGTTGTATTCTCTATCCAATAAACAACTTAATCAAGAAGGAACTAAAATATTCTTATTATCTGATAATCAAACATCAGTCATCTTATATTCAATGTCTTTGATTATTCTGCTTCAATTTGGAATAAAAGTATATGTCAAATTATCATACATGTAGTCATGAAAAAGCCCAGTCTTAACCAGCTTGGGTTCAAAACCCCAAAAACAGTTGAGTGGTTAGACTTCTAAAGGAGACATACAGAAAAAATATATATATAATTCATTTTTTACAGAACCAAATGCTTATTTTTTGTAAGAGAAAAAAATAAAATGCATTTTTAATTTCAATGTTAATTTACAAATTAAAAATCCATATCTAGAGACAGATTAAATACTGAATTAGAGAAGAAAGATTTGACTTAAGAAAATTAAAACAAAAACAAAAACTAGACTAGGTATATTTGAGGCAGTTATATTGTAGATTCACAAGATATCAAAAATAAGCACGTATGAGGGTTTGACTGAGGTAGACTGTGGAATTGAGCACACTTTGGAGATTTCTTAGATCCATTCCAGGAGATGGTGATACAAATTGCAATGAAGGAGGTCAAGGCTGGGGATCTCTACTGTCCATTAGGATAAGTTGAAAAACCCACAAGGAAGACTGGGTAGAACAGATATTGCCTTTATCACTCACATTACAGGGAGTTCCAAAGGGTTCGCAAGCAGGACCACACCTCCCTTAGAGACTTATTTTAAGAGATCCCAGACAAAAGGGGCACGTGTCTATGTGTGACTACCTCAGCGTGTACAAGCAGAAAGAGAAGGTCAAGAAGCAGTCACAGGACAGGAAGCCACTCCCAAAAGTGGATAAGGAGGGAATTACCATCCATTTCTAAAACAATGCACATTCCTTCTAGTCAGGGGCCCTCTGGCTAGCCTTCTATAAAGTGGTGGAAGGAGCCATGTCTTGAGTTACCCCACATAAATAAACCCCACTAGATAGCAACTTTAAATTTTTCTCTGTGTTCATTCTCATAAATTCATGGTTTTCTCATGTTTCATAAGACCGTATTGACCCAGTCCTTTTGTTTCTTACCTTTTATTTTGTCCTTTCTTTCCTGCTTTGGTTCATTAAGATAGATAGTAAATTTCAGCCATTTGTCAAACATTCTGACACATACATGTCATAAATATCTAGCTATAGTCATGAATTGTGGAATTGTTAGAAAATTCTCAAATGTTCACTTGCCTCCTCTTATTAAAAACTGGTATTGATCACTTTTCTTTCTATTTTTAAATAATGGATTTAAACATTTCATTATTAGGATAATTTAGAACACAGCTGAAAAATGAGAAAAAACAATGGCAGCTGTATTAACAATAATTTTTAGATAGTTCTAAATTGTTCTGCAAATGTATATATGTACTTAAGAATGTATACACTTATTTCTTTATACAATTATGAAGTAAATAAATGAATGGGAAAATAGTTATTGAACAACTAAATTGTGAAGTATATATCATATCATAAATTGCTATTTTGTTTTCCTAGGATTTCATCGTAGGAAGATATATTCTTTCTCAGATATTCTAATTTGTTTTTAGTTTTAAATCTTAAACTTCCAATTAAAATTCTGTATATTTAACATAATAATGAAATGTTTAAATCCATTCTTTACAAAGAGAAAAAGAAGTGATTGATATTTATTTTTAAAAAGAATTTTATTTATTTATTTTTAAAGAGAGGATAAGGGAGGGAGAAAGAGAGGGAAAGAAACATCAGTGTGAGAAAGAAAGATCAATAGGTTGCCTCTTGTATGCACTGTGACCTGGGACCAACCTGCAACCCAAGCATTTGCCCTGACCAGGAATCCAACCTCAACTGGTGACCTTTCACTTTACAGGGATGATTCTAAACCAACTGAGGCACACCAGTCAGGGCTCATATACATTTTTAATTAGAGGAGGCAAGTACATGGTCCAGAATTTATTAACAACTTCCTAATTGTTATAAAAATATTATATATTTAAAACATTTATGTATCAGAGTGTTTGATAAATGGATGAAATTTGTTGTTGATCTTAATGAATTAAAACAGGAAAGTGTTTCAGAAGTTTATCAGTATTGAGTAGCTGCTGATAACTCTTCTATTTTGGGAACACAATTGCTGTTTGCTATTCAGTTAATATTTTAAAAATCAGAATTAATATATTTATCAAGATTTAAAATTTTTTTAACTCTGTCAAAAAATGTGTTAGTGAGGAAAATTTTTTTCTCCAAAATACATTTTAAAATGTAGATGTCTGTGTATGGTCAATTATTGTTCAAATTCCAGGATTTAAAGTAGGATGTATTCTTAGTTTTAAACTCCTTGCATCCCTTGGATAGTAGAGATCTCTTTCAGAACCACCATTATAATTTCTTAGGACATTTATCTAAATCTTAGTGTATTATTTTGGGCTGAAAATATATCAGTGCAAATGTAACTGCAATTTCCAAAAGCATTACAGAACAAGTACCCCAGAGGTCATGATTGGTCATTCTTATCCATGAGTCTATCATAATGGGCTGACATAGCTTTCTGGGTAAACAAATTTTTTGACATGGTTATTCTGATAATTATCAGAAAAAATGACATCGACAGTGTAAATTTCAAGCCTTACACATTTTGTGACTGACACAACCTTAGGATGAGACCTTATTAGAGGAGGGAAGGCTTTTAAATTGCTAGGTCACCAATCAACAAGCATTTATCATTACTTTCATTGCTTAATATTTTGTGTGGTACAGTAATAAAGGGAAAATCTAGTCTGTGCTTCCACTCCTGATGACAATTTAAATTTGGTAATATCTAAATTATTCAACTGAGCTCTTAATATTCTTCTCTAAGAGTACCCTTGGACACAATCATTTTTATTGCTTATACTAATTTCCCAAGTAGTAGTCAATTCAGTATTTTAATTATCATCTATATTCAGATCATTTCAAAATTATAACACTATATTTGATCTTAAACAGAAGCATTTATTAATCACTTATTTATATGTCCCTCTATGCTCTGTGGCAGTATCTTTCTGTTTTCATAGCTCAGTATTTTAGAGTGACCTTTGACTTTGACCTTTGAAGTGTAAAATAACTTGCATATCTACTCAGATAGTTTAACCTGTACTAATTTTCTGTTTTCAGAAAATATACAAGCAAAGTGGTATTTTCTTGTGTAATTATTTGATGTTATCTAAAATTTTATTTTTTAGTTAAATTTTCCATATTTTATACCTAATTGACACCTATGTAATTATGATTTAGTAGAGTGGATAAACCCTTTTCTTTGTAAATGTATATGTAGCTCTACTTCTGATAACTTTATGGTGAAAAAAAAAGCTGGCATAACTTTCTACTTTTATATCAGATTACTTTTCTTATAGGCATTGTCTTGTAGCTCTGCATTTAATGTACATCTATATCATTTATATATCCTAGAATTATTGCAAAAACTCACACATACATTGGTTTTTGCCCTTACTTACAACTCCTTTATTCCTTTTTTTTCTAATTATCTTCAATGACAATAAATAATTACCTGCAGATTTCAGTGTTGAAACTAATGTGACTGAAAAATAGATGGAGAAATTGATGACTATAAATGCATTCTTAGGTTAGAAAAATATTATCTTGGGTAAGAATCACTGGATTATTTTGATAAAATTACTTCACTGACTCTAGTTTGTGGAACAGGTGAATTGTCAAAGTAATTGAGTGCTTCAGTGAGTTCTTCCCTCAGTGAATCAATTACCAAAAGAAAGAAAGAAAGAAAGAATGCATTTCTCCTTCTCTTCATAGGCATTACATAGTTATGTTTGGTTTTAACCCATCATTGTCCCAGAATGCATTATTAATTTTCTGTTCTATGGAGTGTGGTGGGAACAGAATGAAAAGGATTAAAGCAGATTATCACAGAGGCTGGACAAATTGAAATGAAAGGGGTGTTGGTAGAGGAAAAAGTAGCTAAAGTGTATTTTGTAACTTTGGGGAATGATGATAAAGTTTTAAAATTGTGGTGATGTTGTACATATCTGCGGATATAATAAAAAAAAAACATTGAGCTGTACACTCTAAGTGAACTTGATGTTTTGTGAATTTTGTCACAATGAATTTAAATTTTAAAAAATGTACAAAAAAATAGAAGAGGAAAAGTAATTGTTATAGGGTGGGGGTCTCCAAAAATCCCCAGAGCCTGTGGATTGAGGGATGGGGAAAAGGGAACAGCTTATATGATGTCTTTGCATGACTATGGCTACTAGCTTAGTTTCTCAATTATGCAAATGGCTCTGGTTCTTCCAAGACCCCAAGAAGACGGGAGGGGTTTTGACCACGGAATGGAGCAGAAAGAGCATACAGAGCCTGCGCAAGGTTCTGCGAATGGTCAGAACTGGTTACCATGCTCACTGCATCACAGGACACAGTCAGGGATTTAAAAATAGGCAGCAACCATTTTAGAGGAGGAGGAGGAGAGGAGACCCACGCAGTTTGCAAGGAGGGCAGAGAACTCCATGCGGCTTTGAAAGGACAGGAAGAACTGTGCATGATCCAGTGCAACACGGCACATGTTTTCCTGAACTGTTATACAGAGGCTGATGACATCGTACCCCAGATCCTGAAGGAGACAGCTGACAGATAAGGGATGGGGAACTTCTGGGCATGTTTTTGGCTTCTAGCCTTTTGGGGAGCAAGGGAAGTGCCAGGTCCCATGGGGCTCTAAGCTGAAGTGCTTACCTCCCCTCCCCAGGTTGGAATACTGTAAATAAAGACCTGTTTTCCTCAACACTAGTTGTTGGGTTTACACCAAGGTGCCATGTGAAAGAACCCCCTTTCCCTCTCTAACATTATGATAATCTAAGCTCTCTGGAAGTAAATGAGTCAGTATAGCTCATTGTGTGGACTTCAGATCACACACGTTTTACTTCTGATAGCATTTTGTATTAGGAAAGTTTCATGAAAAACAAAGCACAATTTCAGTAATTAATGTTTAACATATATGCTAAACTGTTACACAGGTGTTGTTAACATATGATTATAAAATATGTTTCACTCATTTTTATTTATAAATGCTGGAGAATTAACTATAGTACTAGACAATTTGTATTCAAATCTCATGTATGTGAGAATAACTTGAGAGCTAGTTAAAACTCAGGTTCCTGGCCCTGTATCATATTTTTGGAGTAAGAATATCAAGGGTATTATCAAGAAGACAGCTGTACTTTCATTAATATTGTTTGTGATTTTCATTCTATGGCCCGTCAACAATCCACAGGGTAGAATTTAATAATTACTGGGATAAACTTTTGTTGGGGACCCCCGACCTGCAAAGAACCCCTGGTGTTGTGCACGAAATGAAGACTTCCCAGGCAGCTTCTGCCAGGGGAGAGAAGGCTGGCAAATGTCTGAGAGACAAATGCCTGATTGCCTTCTTCCAAGGTCCTTTACCGAGTGCAGTAAGCTTAAGGGCATATAGCACCCTCGTAAAGCTCATCAACCAATGTTAAACAGTGCAGATTCCAGAAAACAGATATTGTTCAGGGATAACAATTGAAGGAATGTTGAGATCTCCCTCAGGTCAGGGTGTGTTGGACACAAAGACTTCAGATGGCCATAAAATAGAGAGAGTGAGTTCATTTTGAGTTAAAGTTAAAACTTCTGCTGCTGGTAAAATAAAGTGATCAAGTGAGGTAAAAGAACAGGGCAAGCGTCAAAGGACACAAAACATTTTCTCATGGCCCAATTCCCACTGAGGCCCACCAGCTATAGCATTGAGGCACATATGCACTCACTTTTTCTGATTTTCTGGTCAGGTCTTATGGGCTTCATTTTCTTCATCTGGCCTGAGCAGGGCTCCAAGTCTTGATACTTTCCCAGGGGGACCCCAACAAACTTTTACCACGTTTCACATCGGGGTAACTATTAAATTTTCAGGCAACATAGTTAGAAGGAAAAGCAACTGTCATATTTTGAGGAAATGTCACAGTATTTTAAAATATGTCTTAGGAAGCATGGGGCAAATTCGAAGGAGTTATACTAGAATTATTTTCACATAGTGTTACAGAACCCCTGGGCTGCTCCAATTGAAAACAAACCCACAGGCTCTTTAGTTAGGGGCCCGATTGCCCGCCGCCAAAATTATAACTCTCAATACCAGAGTTTAGTGAAAAGAAAAAGAATTGTTTATTTAACAGTTATATAGATTTAGTTATTTGCAGATTTCTGTTAAGTCTTATATTCTTTAAAACACCTATAAACACATATCCTTGCCTCCCCCCTACCAAACCAGGCTAGCTTTAGAAAAGTTAGAGAAACCATTTCCCTACTTTCCAAACAAGGTTCAGCTTTACCAGCAGCTGCCAATCACTCTTCTGATTGGGGAGGTCCTTTCTGTGCTGTGATGCCCTCCAGCTCTCAATGCAGGACCGCCTGGATTCTCAGCCTTCTTGCAAACTGCCTTCTTCCTGCAAACCGCGAGGATCTCCTCTCCTCAAAACCGCATGGCGAGAGCCTCTTAAAGCAGCCTGGAGACCCCTTCTCCAAGCCACATGGAGGGAGCACACGAGAGAGCAAGAGAGCAAGAGCCTGAGAGTGAGCGCATGAGTAAGAGAGCTAAAATGTCCGCAGCTGCTTATATATCCCTGACTGCATCCTCTGACGCAGTGGGCGTTGCAAACAGTTCTGACCATTCACAGAACCTTACGTAGGCTCTGTGTGCTTTTTCCATACCGTCCCCTGGTTCAAGACTCCTCCCATCTACCTGAGGCTTTGGATGCATTAAAGCCATTTTGCATAAGAAAGACACTAGCCACCAGCCTCAGGCATGTAGAGGCATTCTAAAAGCTGCTTCCTTCTCCCCATCCCCCAGCCGCAAACTCTGGGGATTTTTGGACTCCCCTGTTTCTGTAACAATAGGAATAAATGTTAGATGGCTAAAATAATATTAAGAATATATTTCCTCTGGATTTTTGGAAATTTCATTGTATACCTGAGAAAATATTAAAAGTTGGTGGTGGATCAAAATAAATTTGATAGAGACTTCTTATGGAGTTTTATAAGATTGTTTTTATCAATCTTTGGAACTCTCACAATTTATAGTTGGACAAATTCCAATAAAATTCCTCAAAGAATGCAAAGTTATGTTTCAGTTTTCCTTTCCCACACTAATTTTTCTATGTTCAACAAGAAAAAATAATGTAAACTATTAGCTTCCCAAATACATACAGAAAGGGAAAGTTACACATTGCATATTGCTTACCATACTTGTTATATACATTTAGTGTTTTAAGAAATTGAAGGAAGTAACAAGTTATCACCTTGAAGAGTAATGGGAACTATATCAATACCTGAGGTAAGTAGTGTGTGTGTGTTTGTGCATGCACACACATACTATATTGTGTCCAAAAGAAACTTAATGCATTTCAGTGTGCTTTTGCTGATGCAGAGAAGTGTTGTGGATATGTATCATAAAGATATTCATCATTAATGCTGCTGAACATATGTACACTGACTTCAGTCATAAAGATTTGCTTGACTTGCATGTCTTTCCATACTTTGTTAGAAGAGCTCATGAAGATGAATGCTGGCATAGCTGTGATAAATCACTTAGCTACATTGCTAAGAGAAACAGACAGTGACATAAATAGCCTTTACAAATACAGCATAACCTCAGGGTTTTTCCTGCAATAAGTAAGACTTAAGTAGGTATTTTTACAACACAAAATTTTGATTTTTCACTCAATATCATATTTTTAGGTTTGCTCCATTAAGAGGACTGTCAAGCAAAAGAAAATGAACAAACAAACAAAAAAAATTTTTCACTTTATTTGGAACATTTTGCCTAAAATGCTGCTCCAAGCTAGTGACTGGTTATTACAGCGGACATGTGTCAATGCTGTAACAACTTATAATGAGGGGAAAATTGGTCCAGGCACTATAGACTTTATTAGTAACTTCTTTCAGCCTAATATTGAGAACCTGAACCAATTATTGTAATACAACATGAGTATAAAATACTTTGTGCAGAACAATTCAGGGTGTTTTATTTATACCTTCAAGTTACATTTCATACCTCTGGCTGGTAAATAATTACACTATAGCCAAGAAAAGTACACATAAGATTCAATTATTATTGGAACAGAAGATGAGGTCTATAATTAAAGCAAAAGAAAGACAGTATTATTTTTCTAAACATACGAGTTAGATTTATAATATTCCCCATTGGAACACTGAAAATTCTTACACTTTGAAAATAGCATCTGAGGTTATAACTGAGAAATACTAGATTCCCATTGGTAAAAATGCAGGTTTTAGATAACCAATCCACAAGAACATTAGAAAATATATTTTTAATAGTTCTCAAGAAGAATAAAAGTAATTACATGACAAAATATGTAGAAATTAATAGTTAATATGTTGAAAATTCCTCTTTGTATTGCCAACCATAGAAAATCCATATACAAATACACATGCACATATGAACACATGAGCATGGGGAGTAGCTAATCATAAGAAAACTATTAAAAATAAAAATATTACTTAAAGATGAAGCACTCTACAATGCACAATATTCCATAGAAACTACAGTTAGGAAAGTAAAAAAAAACACCTGGTTACAAGGCACAGGTGCAAAGACCGGGGCCTTGCTGCCTACATCCATAGCTAAATAGACCATGCCTGTGAAGTGGACATCTAGCACAGACAGCCCATCCACCAGGACCACAGTCTGGAAAGAGTTGCTTGTCCACAGCTTGGAAAACTGGTTCGATATGATGTCATATGCACATAATAGGGACCTTATTCCCTAAAACAATACACAGAATTTAGTAAGAAAATTTAATCCAAGGTGATCCTCATGGAGGCTTGTAAAATCAAGTCTTACAAAACATTTGAAGAAAATCAAAATAATAAAAAAAGCAAAACACTAACATGGGATTGATTAGAGTTAATAAGGCTGTATGAAAAAATTATAAATAATTTTATCATCTACAAATCAATAAGAGTATGGATTAAAATCATGAAACAAGTGTTTTAAATATAAAACCAGAAATCCAAGCCAATAGCTAAATTAAATTTTGGAGATAAAATTTACATTTATTGAAATAATTATGGAGATCATTCTAAGAAGCACGAACAAATTATAGGAGTCACAAAAATGGGGAGACAGAGAAACAACCCCCCATCGAAAGGAAAGGTAGAGTCCCCAGAAAGCGTGCTAAATGAAATAGAGGGGAGCCAACTATCAGATATGGAATTGAAAGCATGGATTATGGAGAAGCTCAATGAGCTCAGCGGAAACTACAAAGAACTCCAGAAAAACTACAGTGAACTCCAGAAGAACTATAAGGAACTTACTGAGAATTATACCAGCATCAAAAAGGACATGGAAGCTATCAATAAGAGCCAGGAGGAAATGAAGAATATGATCTCTGAATTGAAGAACACAGTAGAAGGAATTAAAAACAGGCTAGAGGAAGCAGAAGATCGGATCAGCAAGCTGGAGGACAATGTAGACAAAAACTCACAGACAGTGCAACAAAATGAAAAAAGGCTGAACAAGACTGAAGAGGCTCTAAGACAGCTGCAGGACAACATGAAATGTAATATCTGTATCATAGGAATTCCAGAAGGAGAAGAAGAAGAGCAAGGAATAGAAAACCTTTTTGAAAAACTAATGACAGAAAACTTCACTCACATGAGGAGAGAAAGAGTCACGCAAATCCAGGAAGCACAGAGAGTCCCAATGAAGATGAACCCCAACAGGCCCACTTCAAGACACATCATCATTAAAATGGCAACAGTCAAAGACAAAGAGAGAATCCTAAAAGCAGCAAGAGAGAAACAACTAATAACATACAAGGGAGCTCCAATAAGGCTATCATCAGATTTCTCAGCAGAAACATTACAAGCCAGAAGGGAATGGCAAAAAATATTCCAAGCAATGAAAATCAAAGGCCTACAACCAAGAATACTCTACCCAGCAAGGCTCTCATTCAAAATGGAAGGCAAAATAAGGAGTTTCTCAGACAAAGGAAGACTAAAAGAATCGTCGTCGGCAGCCGTCCGTCTCGAGAGACGATGGTGTAGCTTCTTAAGAGTCTATCTGCACCGCCGAGAATGGATGTGCAGTCCGACTCGGGAGTGACACGGTATCTGTCTCTTCCCGTGTTGAATCGACATCTTGCAATGACGCTGGAGTGTCCTCTAAAGTGAAGCTGAAGCTACAGAGCCTGGGCAGGGTGATATGGAGGGTCTGCTGTTGCCCATGCAGCAGACCCCCCCTCTCTTCGCAGCTGAAGGGTCCAAGGGAAAGACGGAGTCAATACAGCTTGGCTTCAGGTGCGCCGCAGGAGTTGCCGGTGTTGACTACAACATCAAACCGCCTTAGGGACTCCGGCTCCGGATTTTCTGTCGGGGTTTACTCCCTTAGCCTTTCCCCTGAAGAGGTATGCCGCAAGGCAGCGGAGGTTTTTTGGAGTCAGAGTTTTCCTTCTCTGAAGACTAAAAGAATACATCTCCACCAAACCAGCAATGCAAGAGATGCTAAAGGGTCTGCTCTAAGAAAATAAAGAAACAGAGAGAGACAGAGAAGAACACGAGTACAAAGGGGAAAAATGACAATGAATAAGTACTTATCAGTAATAACCTTAAATGTAAATGGATTAAATGCTCCAATTAAAAGACATAGGGTAGCTGAATGGATTAGAAAGAAAGACCCACATATATGCTGTCTACAAGAGACCCACCTTAGAACAAAAGATCTACACAGACTGAAAGTAAAGGAATGGAAAAAAGTATTTCAAGCAAATGGACATGAAAAAAAAGCCGGGGTAGCAATACTTATATCAGACAAAACAGATTTCATAGTAGAGTCCATAAAAAGAGACAAAGAAGGGCATTTCATAATACTTAAGGGAAAAATCCATCAAGAAGATATAACCCTTATAAATATATATGCACCCAACTTAGGAGCACCCAAATATATAAGGAACATTTTGAAAGACTCCAAGAAAGATATAGACAGCAACACACTCATCGTAGGGGACTTTAACACCCCATTGTCAACACTGGACAGATCTTCAAAGCAAAGAAACATGAAAGATATTGAGGCACTGAACAACACTTTAGATCAAATGGACTTAGTCGATATATATATAGAAGTTTACACCCCAAAGAAGCAAAATATACCTATTTCTCAAGTGCACATGGAACATTTTCAAAGATAGACCACATGGTAGGACACAAAACAATCCTCAATAAATTCAAGAAAGTTGAAATTATATCAAGCATCTTCTCAGATCACAATGGCTTAAAATTGGAAATCAACCTCAAGGAAAAAACTCAAAAACATTCAAAGTCATGGAGATTGAATAACATGCTATTAAATAATGAATGGGTTAACAATGACATCAAGGAAGAAATCAAAAAGTTTCTGGAAACTAATGATAACGAACACACAACAACCCAAAACCTATGGGATACAGCGAAAGCAGTCCTAAGAAGAAAGTTCATAGCAATACAGGCCTACCTAAAAAAGCTAGAAGAATCTCTAATAAAAAATTTAACCCTACAGCTACAAGAACTAGAGGAAGAACAACAAGCAAAACCCAGATCAAGTAGAAGGAAGGAAATCATCAAGATCAGAGCAGAGTTAAATGACATAGAGTCTAAACTAACAATTCAAAAGATCAGCCAAAGTAGGAGCTGGTTCTTTGAAAAGATAAACAAAATTGACAGGCCTTTAACCAGGCTCATCAAGAAAAAAAGAGAGAGGACCCAAATAAATAAAATTAGAAATGAAAGAGGAGAAATCACAACTGATACAACAGAAATACAAAGGATTATAAGAAATTATTACGAACAACTGTATGGCAAGAAATTTGACAACCTAGAGGAAATGGACAAATTCCAGGAAAACTATAGTCTTCCCAAACTGAATCAAGAAGAAGCAGAAAGTCTGAATAGACCAATAACAGTTAGCGAAATTGAAGCAGTAATAAAAAAACTCCCAACACACAAAAGCCCAGGACCGGATGGCTTCACAAGTGAATTCTACAAAACATTTAGGAAAGAACTAACTCCTATCCTCCTCAGACTATTCCAAAAGATACAAGAAGAGGGAAGACTCCC
Organism: Furipterus horrens; assembly: GCF_987537825.1. NCBI lineage: Eukaryota > Metazoa > Chordata > Mammalia > Chiroptera > Furipteridae > Furipterus > Furipterus horrens. The sequence continues at coordinate 30,622,822 of NW_028327182.1, read as the reverse complement.
AAACTTGTTCTATTAAGCCAGTATAACTCTAATTCCAAAACCAGGTCAAGACACAACAAAGAAAGAAAACTACAGGCCAATATCGCTGATGAATATAGATGCTAAAATCCTCAAAATATTGGCACACCGGATCCAGCAACACATTAGAAAGATCATACACCACGATCAAGTAGGATTCATCCCAGAAATGCAAGGATATTTTAATATTCGCAAATCAATAAACGTGATACACCACATAAACAAAATGAAAAACAAAAACCACATGATCATATCAATAGATGCAGAAAAAGCATGTCATAAAGTACAACACCCATTTATGATAAAAACTCTCAGCAAAATGGGAATAGAGGGAGCATACCTCAACATAATAAAGGCCATATATGAGAAACCTGAAGCCAACATCATACTCAATGGCCAAAAATTGAGAGCATTCCCCCTGAGATCAGGAACAAGACAAGGATGTCCGCTCTCTCCACTCCTATTCAACATAGTCTTGGAAGTTCTAGCCACAGCAATCAGACAAGAAAGAGAAATAAAAGGCATCCAAATTGGAAAAGAGGAAGTAAAACTGTCATTATTTGCAGATGACATGATAGTGTACATAGAAAATCCTTTAGACTCCACAAAAAAACTACTCAACCTAATAAGTGAATTCAGCAAAATAGCAGGATACAAAGTCAATATTAAGAAATCGAAGGCATTTTTATACACCAACAATAAAAACTCAGAGATAGAAACTGAAAGAAAAATCCCATTTACCATAGCAACAAGAAAAATAAAATACTTAGGAATAAACTTAACAAAGGAGGTAAAAGACCTGTACAGAGAAAACGACATAACACTGAAGAAAGAAATTAAAGAAGATACAAATAAATGGAAGCATATACCATGCTCATGAATGGGAAGAATCAACATCATTAAAATGTCCATACTACCCAAAGCAATTTATAGATTCAATGCAATCCCTATTAAAATACCAGCAACATATTTCAGAGACTTAGAACAAATACTTCAAAAATTTATATGGAACCAAAAAAGAGACCGAATAGCCACAGCAATTTTGAGGAAGAACACAGTAGGAGGAATCACAATACCTGATATCAAACTATACTACAAGTCCACGGTAATCAAAACAGTCTGGTACTGGCATAAAAACAGACAAATAGATCAATGGAACAGAATAGAGAGCCCAGAAATAAGCCCAGGTTCATATGGTCAACTAATACATGACAAAGTGGGAAAGAACATCAAATGGAGTGAAAAGAGCCTCTTCAACAAATGGTGTTGGGAGAACTGGACAGGGACATGCAAAAAAATGAAACTAGACCACCAACTCACACCATACACCAGAATAAACTCAAAATGGATCAAAGACTTAAATGTAAGCCACGATACCATAAAAGTCCTAGAGGAAAAAATAGTTAGGAAAATTTCAGATATCCCACTTAGCAACATTTTCACTGATATATCTCCTAAGGCAAGGGAAATAAAGAAAAGAATAAACAAATGGGACTACATCAAACTAAAAAGTTTCTGCTCAGCTAAAGAAAACATTAGCAAGATGCAAAGGAAACCAACCATATGGGAAAATATATTCGCCAATGACATCTCAGACAAAGGATTGATCTCCAAAATATATAAAGAACTCATATGACTCAACACCAAGAAGACAGACAACACAATTAAAAAATGGGCAAAGGACCTGAACAAACACTTCTCCAAAGAGGACATACAGAGGGCCCATAGACATATGAAAGTATGCTCAACATCACTAGCCATCAGAGAGATGCAAATAAAAACCACAATGAGATACCACCTCACACCAGTCAGAATGGCCATCATCAACAAATCAACAAACAACTTGTGCTGGAGAGGATGCGGAAAAACGGGAACACTGGTGCATTGCTGGTGGGAATGCAGACTGGTGCAGCCACTGTGGAAAACAGTTTGGAATTTCCTCAAAAAACTAAAAATGGAACTGCCTTTTGAACGAGCAATTCCATTGGTAGGATTATATCAAAAAATCCTGAAACACCAATTCAAAAGAACCTATGCACCCCTATGTTCATAGCAGCACTATTTACAATAGCCAAGTGCTGGAAACAACCTAAATGCCCATCTGTAGATGAGTGGATACAAAAACTGTGGTACATTTACACAATGGAGTTCTATGTAGCAGAAAGAAAGAAGGAACTTCTACCATTTGCAACAACATGAATGGAACTAGAGAAAATTATGCTTAGTGAAATAAGCCAGGCAACAAAAGAAAAATACCTTACGCTGTCACCTATTACAGGAAACTAATGAACAACACAAACAAATAAGCAAAATTGAACCAGAGGTATGTAAACAAGAAGTAGACTAATAGTAACAAGGGGGGAGGTGGGAGGAAGAGAAGGGTGTAAGAAGGGGAAGGGTCAAGTAAAAAAAAAAAAAACATGTATGAATGACCCACGGACATGGGCAACTGAGTGGAGACTGAATGTGCGGGAAGGGAGGGGCAGGGTACAGGGAAGGAAGAGGGAGAAAAAAGTGAGACAACTGTAATGGAAAAACAAAAATTTTTTTTTTAGTGGTTGAAAAATGAAAATATGAAGAATGGAAATGTCAGTTCAGTGAATATTAGGACAAAGATTTTCCTTCACGTTATATATTTTTCTCCCTATTTGATCCCTCCATAGTTTGGCATTATAAACAAGTAAGTAATGACTTAAGTTCCTTTGCATAGAACTAATAAGACCAGTTGTTAATAGAAGTTCCTTTTCTTTTTTTTTTTTTTTGACCAAGTCTTTGACTGGAATGTCAAGCCTAAAGGAAACATACTTGGGCTCAGGTTGTTACCAAAAAGCCCTGAGGAACTGGGAATGACTTTCAAAGGTAATGAAAGCCCGTGAGATAAAAGGCCTGGTACCATGGTTGGTTGTGCGGTCCACAGCAATCTTTCCAGGGAAGGAACGAAAGTTGTTTTCCTGAAAGATGGCTAGAAGGGACGTTAAGGCACAATGAAAAGCCAGAAGGACTTGGAAAAAACAGGTGTGTACAGGCAAGGATGAATTCCAGATATGTGGCTCAGCTTCTGTGCCCTGAAGAACAGACTGAGGGTCACCCCAAATATTCCTTGGGTAAGTTCCAGCAAAGCAGAACTAAAGATCATAAGTGATCATTTGCTGCTCTTGTTGTGTTTATGCAAATGAACAGGATAAATTAAAAATGGACTTAATGTAGTCCCTTTAAAGACAAGGAGGGTAATCTTAGGGAGAAAAATCATTATTTAAGGAAAATCACAATGATCAGTAGTAGACTGTAAAGTAGGTCAACTAACTGTCTTAAAAGTTTCTTCTCATTTAAAATATGGTTTCACTTGAAAATTAAACCATGTCTATGATATCATCAAAGATATTCAAGTTGCAGGCAAATAGAATTTCAAGTGCCTTGCAACTGGATGACTTCCCAATAAGACAGTCTTACAGATTTAGAGACTTGTTTGTGGGTTATGTCACATAAATTAACATGTGTTTTCTGTTTTCAAAGGACATAAGCCTATGATCACATTACCTGAGTGATTGTCTGTACGCATAAGCCTCACTTAATCCTCGCTGCAGCGCTGCCTCCTGAGACTCAACCGTTTGGCTGAACTAAATGGCTGGGTTGTTCAAGAACAGGGTGGTCTGTGGGCTTCACTTTAAAACGGGTTTCTCTTTTCTATCCTAATGGCTTGGACAGAAAAGGCCCAGAGGTCTGAGAGGGGGAAAACCTAAACTATTTACCTCAGCCCAAACTAAGTATAATGGGCAAAAGGGTTTTGGACAGGTGAGATGTGCCTAGCACACCTTCTTACAAAGAAGCTCCCCCCTTTTTTTTCCTAATATGGAACATTGAAAAATTAATCCCTGCCTTTTGTCATCTAGTAGGTATGGATTGAATGATGTCTTTTAACCCTTTTCGCCAAATCTGTTGCCCCCAGAACACAACAAGGACACCAGCCTGTTAAACCAAGCACGCCGTTGACCAGAGACAGCCAAATGACCTGGAGTCTGCACGATGCTTCCCGATGTGGGAAGGCCACCCTCCCCTCCACACCCCCACTCTTATTAGGGTTTTCTGGACCCAAGGGTAGGTAGGACGACGACCATGTCCAGCTTGAAGCAGCTAGAGGAGCTTGAGACCTTCGCCCATTGTCCTTTACAAGATTACAAAGGGTCCTAATATTTGAGAGGGGGGGTATAGTTAATTTTTACGAACCAGGGGTATGGACTTGGGGGGGATTGCTGTGGGAGGGGGGTGCTGGGTGGAGGGGAGCAAAGGGGAGAAAATTGGAACTGTTGTAACAATATAATCAATAAAAAACATTAAAAAAATAAAATAAAATATACTTAAAAAAATTAAAAAAAAGAAATAATTATGTACTAAATAAAAAGTGAACTAAATAAATTAAGAAAAAACTACAATATCACAAAATGACATTAATATGCAAAGAATGGAAGTAAACAAATTGAAATTTAGGTATGTAAAATTTAGCATCATTCTAAGAAGACAACAGAAAAATAAAAGAGAGGGAATAATTAGGAGACACTAAATGAAAAACTAATTTCTGAAATATATGCATTTCAAATTAAAAAGAAAAATGTTAAACTGAGAAATTAAAAGCACTCAGATGTAACATAATAAAACTTCTAAGAATCACAAATAAAACCAATGAAAATGAGAAATCAAACCCTATGTAAGAATTTTTTTTTAATTCTGAAAAGAAAATTTCCATTTTTATATATTTATGTGTATGGGCAAATTAATAAAGATAAAAATATATGTTTCTGAATTACTATGTTAAAATGTACATATATAGTAGTACATAGAAAATGTTAAAAGCAACCATTATTATCAAAGGAAAAATTATTATATGACTTTTGCCTTTTAGAGCAATGACAGGAACCAAAAGTTCTGTCTTTTGGGATATTGATTTTAAACTGTATATAAAGAAATGGGAGACTCAGGAAACCTTTTATCCTTCCCTATTTTCTGCCCAAGAGATTCAGACAGAGAAATTTGCTTCAGGAAAGCTGTTCATCTTAGCCTAGTTTGAATTAAGTTTGAAGTATGTTCACCTTAGCTGAGTTTGGATTATGTATGGTAAACAGGAAGGCTTCAGTCCCATTAGCCTAGAGCCCTGTGTCCCATTGTTCCTGAGTTGCCTATCAAGAATTAGGCTGCCACCTCTGTTCTGCTCTTCCTCAACAACCTGCAAATTGCCCGTTATCACTTAGGAAATCTAAGACCTCCTCCCACAACTTTTCTCTTGTGTCCAAAATGTCATATGTATCCAATGTTACTTCACTATTTTTGGAATTTTTCCTGCATATGTGACTTTCCCACAAACACTTTATCAAACTTTTATTTTCTCCTGTTAATCTGCCTCTGTTAATTTATTATTAGCTCAACTAGAAGAACTTACAGGGTGGGAAGAAATGCATTGTTTTTTTTTTCAGTCCACACAGTCATATATTCATCTGATGGTTATTAGTATATGATTCTCTATTTTTTTCTCATTATTTAAGAGTAAAATTGATCAGCCACTTATAGACAGCACTCTGAAAAATTGTCTCTGTTGAATGACTTCTAGTGTCTTCTCTTTTCAATTTCAATTATTTGCATTCACTTTATTTTTAATTATAAGTATCTATTCATTATTTGAGGGTAACTGAGACTGCTGCATACAAATATCTATGCACTAGTATATTCTATTTCTTTCTATTATTTGCTTAGTTCTAAGTAAAATGCATCAAATGTATGGATGTTTACAATGAGTCTAAAAAATATTCTTCTTAATATAAAATACAATTTAAGAAGTAGAAATTGCATTCTATTTATTCTATCCTTTTGTTCATACATGTCTTTCAAAGTTTTCAATGTTTGTTCTGATCATTTCCAAAGGTAATAGCTCTCTTCAATTCATGTCAGTTTGAAGGAAGGTTGACTCTGTTACGGCTACATAGGCAAGATTGAACACTCTGAAGCAGTGTATAAAGTTCAGCAAAGGATTTTTAATAATGGCCAGGAGTTGGGCAGACCCTGAGCAGGTCTCTAACATGCTCCAACCTACAATGGAGTCTAAACGCTGGGTTTTTATACTGGTGCAGTCTCTTTGTTTCTTCTTTGGCGGGAAACAGCCTTAGGAAAAGGGGGCTGGGCAGGATTGCAGGAATGTCTTGGCAGTAACAGGAACAGAAATTCGCAAGGCTAAAGGTTATCTTCGACGGCAGCATAGCTCTTCAGCCAGGGACGAACTCCCTGTGAAGCAATTTATTTTCAAAGGGCTAGACATTCTGCAAAGCACAACCTTCACAAATGTTATAAACCAGACACAAGCAAGCAAATGGGAAGTGATAGAGGCTGAGGTGCTTTTAGCTTGTAAATCACTAATTGCTATAACACTCCTTCTTACATTCCTTTTTCCAAGGCCTTTTAGGAAGTCCTCGCTACTTCGTACAAAGAACGTTTAAAGCCCTTACATACTTACATGTTGAAACTTTTTACAGGGACTATTTGGTGCCCCTACAACTCAACTATTACATAGTTCCTCAAAATCTTGATGCAATTTTGTATTAGTTATAGAAAGGACTAAGACCCCTGCCAAACTCACTAAAATGCAGTGGTTTAGAAAAACAGTTTATTTCTCTGTCATTTAAAAGTTCTGCTGGAAGATCAAGGATCCACATTTCTTCCTTGTTGTTCCATTTGCCATCTGGCATTAGTCTTATTTTCAAAAGAAAAAAACTGACAAAGATTGCAGACAAATCAGCTTTCTATATAATACAAAAGAAAAGGAGGGCATACATACAGAGGGCCCATAGGCACATGAAAAGATGCTCAATATCACTAGCCATCAGAGAGATGCAAATTAAAGCCACATTGAGATATCACCTCACACCAGTCAGAATGACCATCATCAATACATCAGCAGACAACAGTGCTAGAGAGGATGTGGAGAAAAGGGAACCCTAGTGCATTGTTGGTGAGAATGCAGACTGGTGCAGCCACTGTGGAAAACGGTATGGAATTTCCTGAAAAAATTAAAAGTGGAACTGCCTTATGACCCAGTGATTCTGCTGTGAATATACCCTAAGAATCCCAAACTGTCAATTCAAAAGAACCTATGCACCCCTATGTTCATAGCAGTGCTATTTACAATAGCCAAGTGCTAGAAACAGCCTAAGTGCTCATCAGTAAATGAGTGGATCAAAAAACTGTGGTACATTTACACAATGGAGTACAACACAGAAGAAAGAAAGAAGAAACTCCTACCCTTTGCAACAACATGGATGGAACTGGAGAATATTATGCTAAGTGAAATAAGCCAGTTGGTAAGAGACAGATATCATATGATCTCACCTATAACAAGCATCAAATGAATGAAATAGAACCACAGGCAAGAAAACATGGATCCAACTGAGAGAGGGATGGAGGGCAATGGCGGAAAGAAGGGGAAGGGACTAGACAAAGAACATGTATGAATGACCCATGGATATAGACGGTCTGGGAATTGACTGTGGGAGTGAGGGGTGAGATTGGCATAGGAGGGTGAAGGGGGAAAAATTGAGACAACTGTAATAGAATATCAATAAAAAAATGATTGAAAAGAGGTAATCAAATGACTCTTAAGCAAATTAGTAAATATTAAACCTATCAATTCTGCTCATACAGCAAATTTAGACACAAGTAATTAATAATTACAATGGCAGATAAAAAATGTATTGCCTAGCCAAGGAGTCCATGAACCCATGAGGCCTGGAAGAATGGGTCTTAATGGAACAATTATTACTCTTGTCACAGATCTCTATGGGGTTATAAAATAAATTTTAATGTTCTCAAAGTTCTGCCACTACAGTGACAGTTATTCCTCCCTCCTAATGGAAACATTTAGAGAATTACATGATCACATTACCAACGATCTATTCTTCCTTGCAACAAACAGTAACTCCAGAATACTTTATCATTTCATTAATTATTAGAACTAAATAACTAATCAAAGCCTCTAAAATTATATTTGTTTGTTTGTGTTGCTACTGCTGTTCAAATGTAAAACTAACAAGGTAAGCTTTGTAGATTGTCTCTAAAACTGCGGTCTCTTTGAAAAAAGAGACAAAGGTGGGGGGGAGAGTCCTCTCTTCTGTGAAAGCTGCTTCTCCTTTTTTTCCTGGCTTTAACTATACAGTGCTGTTAAATGATGTTCTGGGATTTTTGAATTCAGAATGAGGAACAGCAGCTTCCTATTCCTGCCTTTGAGCTACCCCTTTAGGAAACCCAGGTCCTGCTAGAACGAGAGGAGTCACAGTGAAAAGTAGTAAGGTTCCAGACTTGGGAAGAGAGAATCAATTTGGATGTTTCAGTTCTCACCACAAAATGACAATGTTATTGGGAGACCTTAAATGAGGCTAACAGAATAACCATCAAGGTATAGCCCAGCCAACCTAGAGAATCAGGAGAAATAACAGAATAATCTTGTTCTAACCAACTCAGTTTTCAAGAGTTTTGTTATGCAGCAATGTGCACAACAGATAACTGAAAAATAAATTGGCACATTGTCATAACAGAAAAATAAAGAACAACTCAGTGGTTTTCAAATTCAGCTTATATCCTAAAGATATTGAATTTCTGAAATCATGATGACAGCACATTAGCACCAAATTTGCAGTGTATTCTTGCAGCAAATAAAGCTGATGCAATTTGCCATTTCATTGACACAGGTATCTCATCACGAAAAAAGGAAATAATAGTCTTTTTCTACAATTCAGTTGATATAATTGGTATATTCTTGTCAGGGTCAGCTTATTACTGGAAAGATAAAAATTAAATGGAAGAATTGAGAACACCAACTTAAAGACAAGAATCACTGGCTTGTAAAGTCATAGTAGAAGAGCAAATTTCTTGTTGTTTTACAAAACTCTGTGTACCTGAGGTATAAGCTGAACTTTATAATAAGTTAGATATAGAAAAAAATGCTAATGATTAAGAACAATTTAGAGATTTTGCTACCACCCCAAAACAGTGAGAATTACAGTGATCCCCACTGCCATTGCAAAAGCATAGTGACAGAACATGGAGGCAGCTAGAATGCACACCTGGATTTTTGGTATGTGCTAATCAACCTGGCCCTGGATTTAGCTATTCCCAAAGAATATGCTGATGGATTTAGCAGTTCCCAAAAGATATGTTGATGTACTGAAACCATTCCTAGGGGAAATGGTAATGAACCTAGCCCGATATGTTAACTAACCTGGTGTGTGTGTGTGGGAGGGGGGAGGGGGGAGAGCAATCAGATGTAAATGATCTACTGAATATGTTGATAAGCAAACTTACCCTCACTGAAATGTGTGGTTGACAAGTATAAAAAAGTGCCTGCAGAGGTGCAGGTGGGATGCCTACGGGCCCACAAGGAGACCGGGAGTCCCCATTCCCTTTGCTCCTATGGGCCCTTGAGTTGGTTGGTCCAGGAGCTGCCTCTACCCTCCTCCCCACTTCCCCCTTTTCCCCTCAATAAGCTCTTTGTCTGATCCCACAGTGGTCTCTGGGTGATTCCTCAGAGAAAGGCTGCCCTGACACATAGTAAACAGGAAAATAAATCTGTATCCAAAATAAATTATTATTCAACAGGACAAATTTTTATCTATACATGCAGAAAGGTATCCAATGTAATAAACTATTATTAAAGTGGCTAGCTGCCTCGCCTTAGGAAAGAAAGTTGTATCAGAGATTCAATATAAGTCTCTATTACAGATAAGATAGAAGCTCATAACTTTTTATTTTTAAATTTAGACCCTTGACTTATTGTTTCTTCCAATTGATTAACAATTTGTTTTTTACAGACTATATATGCTGTGCCACAATCAATTCAAGAATTTCTGCTCTGTGATTGCTCTCATCCATAGAAAAACTTCATGTTTTATTCTTTTTTTCTTTTTCATTAAAATTGCATTTCCATACTTTACATTTTCTTTTGTTCATTTTCCTACATGTGCAGGTTTGTTTTTGTGGGGGGGGAGGGGATATGCTGGCTCATTTATTATTTTGTTTTGTTTTTACTTATTTATTTATTTTTAATATTTTGCTTTCATTTCTTTAGAAGTAAAATTTTTTGTTTGTTTTTCTATTACTGTTGTCCCACTTTTTTCCTTATTGCTTCCCCTCACCCTGCCCACCTCTTCTCCCACAGTCCGTTCCCACCCAGTTGTTCCTGTACATGGTCATTTATACATGTTCTTTGACTAAACCCTTCCCCCTTACCCCGTTCTCTCCTACCCCCTAACCCCCTATTAACTGTTAGTCTACTCCTTGTTTACATACCTCTGGTTCAATTTTGCTCCTTTGTTTCTGCTGTTCATTAGTCTCCTGTAATAGGTGATAGCATATGGTATTTTTCTTTCATCGCCTGGCTTATTTTGCTAAGCATAATTCTCTCTAGTTCTATCCATGTTATTGCAAATGGTAGGGGTCTCTTCTTTCTTTCTGCTGCATAGTACTTTATTGTATAAATGTACCAGTTTTTTAATCCACTCATCTACAGATGGGCACTTAGGTTGTTTCCAGCACTTGGCTATTGTAAATAGCGCTGCTATGAACACGGGGATACATCGTTTCTTTTGAACTGGTGTTTCAGGATTCATTGGATATAATCCTCGCAATGGAATTTCTGGTTCAAAAGACAGTTCCATTTTTAGTTTTTTGAGGAAATTCCATAATGTTTTCCAAAGTGGCTCCACCAGTTTGCATTCCCACCAGCAGTGCACTAGGGGTCCCTTTTCTCTGCATCCTCACCAGCATAAGTTGTTTCTTGATTTGTTGATGATGGCCATTCTGATTGGTGTGAGGTGGTATCTCATTGTGGTTTTTATTTGCATCTCCCTGATGGCTAATGATGTTGAGCATTCTTTCTTGTGTCTATGGGCCTTCTGTATGTTCTCTTGGGAGAAGTGTTTGTTCAGGTCCTTAACCCATTTTTTAATTGTGTTGTCTATTTTCTTGGTGTTAAGTCATATTCTAAGTTTTGATTAACATTTGTTTGGTATTCCTATTTATTACAAGGGTTTTGAGCAGTGTTTATACTGGTAGTATGTAATTTAAGTTTAAAGCAAAACTATTCTGCTATTTTTCATGATTTTCAAGAGTAGTTTGAGATTACAAGGTGCTCTAAAACTTGTTATCATTAGCATTTATCTCTACAAATTAGGATTTTTTTCCTTAAAGCGTAATCACAATGAAATATGAAAATACACTTGAAACTCTGGTTACCTACAAATTTTAAATTTCATCTCTGATTGATAACCCCATGTGTATCAAATATGATTATTGTTTTATGCAATATAAATATCACAATTCCAAATTTATAAAATAGAATTATAAAATACCATATATGTTAAGAGACGGTTCTCCATGAATATAATACATATTTAAGATCTTCTGAGCAAAGACATTTATGGCCAAGTTAAGAATGTTTGTGTGAGAAAACATTCCAATGTATAGAAATCACCCTTCTCAAAGACATTAAGGGTATAAAGATAAAGAACTTTTTTTCCCTTTAAGAAAGATTTGTTTACATTGATAAGCATCATAAAGAGAAGGAAATAAACAAAGCAAAATAAAGATAAGATAAAAATGATAAAGTTTTTCTCTCTCCATTTATCTTTCCAGAGCTGAGATGGGCAGATATTCAGCAGCCCCAAATAAGAGAGGATTCCCATTATTTTGGGGTTCCTCACCCGTGATGCAGCCACTGCATGTACAGGTAGTCTCTAGACCTCAGGAAATTCCCTGTGGGTGTTTGTGTTTAGAAAATTACACAAAAAGTATTCTGACACAGCAATACCCTTTTCATATATGTTGTAATTGAAGGATTCCATGTTAAGTATTATTTTTAAGATATATATTTCAGACTTCTGGCCAAAATGTAGGCACAGGTAGACACACTTCACCTCCTTCTACAACCATAACAAGGAATACATCTACCTCAAAACAAAAAACAACCAGAACTACCAGAAAATCAAACTGCATGGAAGTCCAACAAACAAAGATGTAAAGAAGCAATACTCACCCAGATGGGTAGGAGGGGCAGAGATGGGGAGTGGAGAGGATGTGGTACAGCAGTGGTGGCAAGGCAGTGGCTGCAGCCAGGCAGTGGAAAGGGTAGTCACACATTATAAAAGCAGGGAGGGATATTGGGGAGTGATCCCAGTCCCAGGCCAAACTGCTCAGCTCATGGTTCCAACTACAGGAAGATAAAACCTCATTGTTTTTGGCTGTGAAAACCAGTGGGGGTTGGGGCGGCAGAAGAAATGGCTGATCTCTCAGGAGAGTCTGTTTAGAGGGCCCCACATGGACTTAGGACTTACATAAACCCACCCATTCTGGGAACTATCACCAGGGCAACAGCCATTGGGGCACCAGTTGCACACAAGAAGCAGGTGAAGTGACTGGAAATGGGGCGAGTCCCGAGCAAGTGTCATTGTTCCCTCTCTGATTCCTCCACCACATACAGTGCCACAAGGTGGTGAAACTGGTCACCCAATACTGATGAAAACCTAAGGCTCCGCTCCTTATAATGTAGCAGGTGTGACAGCTCTACCTAATACATAGAGGCAAACACAGGAGGATATCAGATTGAGGAGACAGAGAAGCATAGCCCAAAAGATGGAGCAGATTAAGGCTCAAGAGGAAGAACTTAGTGACAGAGAGTCAATGTAACAGACACAGTGTTCAAAACACTGGTGATAATGATGCTCATGGAAATGACTGAGTATGGCAAATGTATAAGGGAAGAAGTGAAGGTATACTAAGCGAAGAAAAATCTACATGAAACTAATGATGAAAGGAAGGAAGTTGGGGTTCAAAACGATGAATTGGAACATAAGGAAGAGATAAACAGTCAACCAGTACAGAATGAAGAAAGGAGAATTGAAAAAAAAACTAGGAGAAGCTTAGGAACCTCTGGAACAACTTTAAACATACCAATATATGAATCATAAGGGGAAGGAGAAGAGGAAGAGCAAGAAATTGAAAACTTGGTTAAAAAATATAATTAAGAAAAACTTTCTTAATTTGGTGAAAAAAATAGACATATAAGTCCAGGAAGCACAGAGTCCCAAACAAGCTAGACTTAAAGAGGATCACAGCAAGACACATCATGAATAAAATGCCAAAGGTTAAAGAGAAAGAGAGACTCTTAAAAGCAAGAGTAGAGAAGAGAGTTACCAAAAAGGAGTTCCCATAAGATTGTCAGCTGATTTATCAAAAGAAACTTTGCAGGTAAGAAGGGTCTGGCAAGAGTATTCAAAGTGATGAAAAGCAAGGTCCTACAACCAAGACTACTCTATCTAGCAAGGCTTTCATTTAGAATGGAAGGGCAGATAAGTGTTTTTCGGACAAGATAAAGCTAAAGGAGTTCATCATCACCAAGCCCTTATTAAATGAAATGTTAAAGGGACATATTTAAGAAAAAGAACAGTTAAATGACAGCAAACTCACAACTATCAACAAATAAATCTAAAAAAACAAAAATAAAAACAAACTAAGGAAACAACTAGAACAGGAATAGAACCATAGATATGGAGATTATATGGAGAGTTGTCAGTGGTTGGGGGGAGGGGGATAAGGGGAAAAAGGTGCAGAGATCAAGAAGCATAATTTGTAGGTACAAAATAGTCAGGGAGACATTAAGAATGGTAAAGTAAATGGAGAAGGCAAAGAACCTATATTCATGACCCATGGACATGAACTAAGTGGGGCAGGGATTGCAGGAAGGTACTGGATAGAGGGGGACAAAGGGGAAAAATTAGGAAAACTGTAAGAGCATAATCAATGAAATATACTTAAAAATAAAATGCACAGAGATGTTTTATACAATCTTTAAAAAAAAATAAAGTACACATTCCACTAGAAGATGGTTTAAAAGCCTTAGTACAGTGATGTTATCTTCATCTCATCCATCACACAATCCTCTTTAAACAGATGAGTATAGTCAAATGATACAGATGGTCCAAAATGTCTCCAGTGACAAATACTTAGCCTTTTTACGTCTGTGTCATAAATTGTTGTTCTAAATATTAAGTATTTTTCCTTTATAAATAAATAAAATATTGGGTTGGCCAAAAAGTTCATTTGATGACTCTAATAGTGCTTAGTTGTCTTTAACTTCATTTGAGACAACTTTGCTAGATTGTACTGTGACAGCTGTCATATTGGCATGTACACCCATGTGTGCTGGTGACAGGACCTGGTCCGGTGGAGAGTGGACACCAGAGGTGTGTGAGTTGCCGCAGCGCTCTCTGCATGGGAGTGACACCGGAGGGGATCCCGCATCTCCGTGGACAGTCTTTTCCTAGGGCCCTTCTCCCCTCCCCTGCTCTCCTTTGTTCCCACATTTGTGGGATTCTTAATAAAGTATTTGTTTTTCCAAATTTTGCGATAAACTTGATGATTTGGTCCACAAGAATGTTTTGGATACTTTGTTTTTCACCTGTCTGCACAGAATTGGGACTGAGCATAAAGTATTTTGAGAAGCGTGTAGGGATGGAGTACATACTTGGGCTTTACTATGGGAACTCCCAACAGTTATGAATGTGGCCTTACAGGGATAAGGCCAGCACCCTGCATACTGGGCAGCTTCCAGACACCAGGGCATAGCAGAGGGTACAGCAGGCAGAGGTCTCTGCTGTCAGGCAGCTGACAGCGGGGGTGCTCTATGACATCAGCAGGAGCCACTTCTCCTGACCTCTTGGCTTGGCTTGCTTCCCTCTGGGCTGGTGTCTTTCTCAGGGGGACTTTTCCTTTATACAGTCTGACTTGTGAAGCGCTGGAGGAAGAGTGCTCCAGGCAGAGGGACCAGCCAAGCTCAGGGCCACCAAAGCTCAGTGAGCTGCAGCGAGAGCAGCAGGAGACAGGGCTGCAGATGGAGTGCAGTGCTGGTGGGCCACAGGAAAGAGCGCGGGTTTTAGTCTGAGAAGTGATCAAACCCATGAAGGGCACTAAGCAAGGAAGTAATATGATCCGATTTATGTTTTCAAGCTAGTAAATTGTGGCAAATATTCTTCCTCTACAAACATTATTATCCATTTCTACATATTATAATATTATTTCTACATATAATATGATTCACAGGCAGGGCAGGTTTTGTTAAAACCACTGAAGAAATATGAGTTGGAAACTGTACATGTCTTTCTCGCTTTAATACTTACCACCCCAGTTCCCTGAACACGTAGGAATGCAAAGTAATTGAATGTTTTAAAAGGGAAAGCCCCACCTGCCTCTGCAGAGCTGATTTGTTGTTCTTTTATCACTGATCAGCTGATCTTCGTGTCCTTGCACTGAGGAACCTGCCTTGGTCCTTTGATTCATCTGTCCCCCTTCCCTGACATCCCAATAGCATATGGCATAGACATACGTGTGACTCTCCTCACTTTATATTGTCATTCAGTGGTTTCCTTACCCCCTTGCCTTCATCCTCCATTCCTGAGTTCTTGGGGGCTGGAAACTATGTTGCTCACCTTTGTACTTCCAGTCATTATCAGAAAGCCAGGTCCAGAGTAGGTGCTCAGAAAATGATGGACAGGTGAACCATCAACCCTGGGACCATACAGGGGACTGTCCCCAATCAGGACATATTGGAGCATAAAAGGAACTGTGGTGAATGATTATGCTGCAACAACAGTGTAAAGGTGGACTGGACTTGAACTGGGATGTATGCACCTTGGTGAACATTGTGAAGCATTATGAACAAAATGGTGAAGCTTCTAATTCTGGGATCTCATAGAAGGCCCTTGTACTCACTTCATTTGCTCAAGCTGCTTTAGCCCACTGGTCCTTACAGCATGGGAGACATCATAATGTACACAATGTTTCTAAGTAGCAAGGGCGTCAAGATTAAGTCACACAGACTCACACTTTGACAGTGTAGTTTCCTTTTCAATTCTATGTACTTCAGCATTTTTAATTACTACAAAAAGAAGCCCTCAATTTGGTTCTAGGTTATCTTTAACCCCCTCAAGCCCCCACTAATCTTCATTTTTAAGTGAAAAGTAAACAAACCTCAGGATCAGGAACTTTGAATAAGAAATGGTACTTGTCAATACCATCATTGGGTAATGGTATTGTTATTGGAGAAACTGGTTCTTCTCACCAAGGCAGTAAAGAATTTCAGATCAGCGAGCCTATTAGCATGCACACAAAATTTATTAGTGAATGGGTGAGCAGAAGAAAGGAAGGCCAAAGGCCGTGGTGGCAAGCTCACCCTAGGGTGGCCAGAGGCTCTACAGCCAGAAGGCCAAATGTGCCATGAGGACTCAGAGCCAAGAAAGCAAGTCCTTTGTTCTGAGCACATATATAGTTGGTGGGATGGGGGTGAATAATTTACATTTTGATTGGGAGATAAAAGTTGAGCAAGCTTTTCTTGGCGGGGGTTGGGGGGAGCATGACCATCCAAACTTAGGTATGTGTGGGGGTCTGTTAGCCTAAATCTTTCTCTTGCGGCAGACTCTATTTGTTCATCTTGTTGTAAAATACATAAGTGAAAGGACACAGTAAATTAAAGTTGGGGGAGTTACACAAAGTTATTTATGGGCTTTTCCCTTTGGACAAGGGACCCTCTCTTGCCTTTCTGGCCTTGGGATGAAAGCTTAATTTCAAAGGCTTTTTTTCCCAGATAATGGAAAGATACATAGAATTTCAAGGACTTCCCTCCTTCCATGCTAACACTGTTTATTATGATGTGGGCACACCTGGCAATATTATCAGTCCAGGCTCAGGACTGCTGAGTAAGTGGGTGAGACATGTCTCCTGTTGCTTTAGCCTCTGTATTAACTTCTCTGTTAGATTGCATTGGTGGGGGCCCTGCCTTTGTTTCCCTTCTGGTACTCATTCAACTATAACAGTATTAGAAATCAAGATCTGGGTGCTAGGTATGCTCATTGCATACAACAGTGCAAAGCTGGCCTGGGCTTGAACTGGGATGTATGCACTGTAAGAATGATGTCATTTAGAGAACCCTGAGGGGGCAGCGAGCAGACAAAAAGAAGTTTATTGGGGGGATTAACAAGCGGGGAGGAAGTTGTGCTGCAAATGGCCTGACTTGGGGTTCCTAGGGAATGAGGGGGCTGTTTTATAAGGGAAAGAAAAAAAACTATTGAATTCAGTCGTTATCTTGCAGCTGTGAGTCTAAGGCTGATCGAGGCCAAATGGAGCTCGGGTTGTTGTACCCTACTATCATGGGAAATGCCCAGGCAGCTGCAAGCGGGAGGTGGGAGGAGAGATGGTGTGGGAACCGAGACTCTCATGCACCTTGGTGAACCTTGTGAAGCATTATGAACAAAATGGTGAAGTTTCTAATTCTGGGATCTCTTAGGAGGCCCTCGTACTCACTCCATTTGCTTAAGTTGCTTTAGCCCAATGATCCTCACAGCACGGGAGATGCCATAATAGACGCAACGTTTCTAAGTAGCAAGGGCTCAAGGTTAAGCCATAGAGACTCACACTTTCACAATGTAATTTCCTTTTCAATTAGACTTTAGTATTTTTAATTACAGTAGTCACTCTCTATATCGCGGTTCACTTATTGTGGCCTCACTGCATTGCGGGATTTTGTATCATATTATATTTAATTATTTATTACGGATTTTTTGCTATATCATGGGATTTTGTGGTACTATACAGTAAATACTAAAATAAATGTAATGTTCCTACTTCGTGGATTTTCACCTTTAGCAGGGGGGTCTAGAACATAATACCTGTTATAAGTGAGGAATCACTGTACATTTAAAAAAATCAAAATTGGTGAATTGTGTGTAGTCATTTTAATATTGAATATGGAAGAAAAAAGTGACATTTTCAGCACATTATGCTTTATTATCTCAAGAAAGGTAAAAATGCAACTGAAATACAAAAAAAAAAAAAAGATGTGTGCAGTGTATAGAGAAGGTACTGTGATCAATCAAATATTTCAAAAAATGTTTTGCGAAGTTTTGTGCTAGAGAGTTCTTGCTGGACGATGCTCCAGTTGGGTAGACCACTTAAAGTTGGTAGCAATCAAATCAAGACATTAATTAAGAACAATCAATGTTCTGCCATGTGGGAGATAACCAACATACTCAAAATACCCAAATCAATAAAGTTATTGGTGAAAATGAAAAAAGTTCCATTTAGTTTTTAATGTAAAATAAAAACTAAATGGAACTTTTGGTCAACCCAATAATTCATTATTGAACTGAAGAGCATTGCCTTGCAATCTTTTGAGATATATACAGGCTAAAATTCTGCAGACCCAGCAATTATCCTTTAGCCATTTTCTTTAGTAACAGAGCAGGTATTTCTCTCATCTCCCCTTGCTGTCTATTTTTTCCAGCTTTCAAAAAATGTGTTAAACATATGATAAAATACACACACTTGAAAGTGTATTTTGATGTCTTTGGTAATTATATACAGTTTATAGTGACAACCAAAATTAAGTTATAGAATATTTTCATCTCCCTAAAATGTACTTCAATGGTCCTGTATAGTCAATCTATTTCATTGACCCATAAAAATCACACGTCTGTTGTTTATCACTATGATTTTGATTTTTCTAGTTTGGTTTGACATTTTTCACTTAGTGTAGTAATTTGAAATTCATCCACAATATTGTTTGTGTTAATATCTTATTTATTTACTTTGCTGTATTTTATATGTTCATATCAAAATATGCTTACTCATTCATCTCTTGGTGGACATTTAGGTTGTTTTCTAATTTTAAGTGTTATGAACAATATTTCTAATGTGGCATTCTTTGATTATATGTTCACTTTTTCTATGGTAAAATATATAGGAGTGAGATTGCTGAGTTATATGGTAACTTTTAAAATATATTGTCATGGCTTTCCAAAGTAGCTATTTCTAATTTTCTGGATATTATAATTTATTTTAAAAATTTAAAAAGCTTTATGCTTGGCTCATAAACTGATTTACAGAAAAATTGGAAAGATAATGAGGCTAGTTGCTATATTAAGTAATATTTTAGAACTTCACCTTTTTTTCCCTTTATCATTTTATATATTTTGCATTTTGAAGTGGTGTATCTTCTGGGATTGCACTTCAGACCCTTTAGGTGTACAATCTATTTACTGTCCCTATTGTATCCTATTGTACTGATAACAAATTCAGGTTCAGCTGCCTGCAGCTTCAAAAGCTAATACTCAAAGCCAATACTTGAGAGACAGGTGCTGATGTAAGGAAAGTTGGTTTATTCAAGTGCCAGCAGCCTGAGAAGATGGCGGACTCCTGTCCTAAAGGTCAAGTTAACATCTCAGTGCAGGCAAGGCTTTTTATTAGGAGGGAGAGAAAAAGAAGCAGAACAAAGAAATCAGAGGGAGAGGGATTGAAAGTTCCCTATGTGGAAGTCAGCTCAGTCTATTCAGATGATTGTCTCTAAACTGATCAAGAGGAGGTCTGGTTTTTATGGTTGAAAATCAGAAACTCTGGACCTGGAATGTCCAGTTGATAAAGTCAGCTTCTTTGAAGTTAGTCTCTGGAACTCTTCACAAATATGCTGTTTACCTATGGGCTACATATTAGTTAACAATTCATCTTTTACAAACACATTTTTAACAAAAACAATATGAAAAGAATGGAGGAGTGTGTTACAGTACCACTTTATATCAAATGTGGAAATTTTGCAATTAGATGATAATCACTCTCATTCTTTTTACTACAGGTGAAAAATATTTTTTTTTTCAGCTGTATACATATTTCCATATGACTGTGTAATAATATCTATAAAACAATATTACAAATTTTATCTTTAATAATAAATGCAATATAGAGAACACAGGGCAGTTTTTAAAAGAATATAGTGTTTTTCTTCTTTTTTTTTTTGCATGAATTTAGAGAGTAATTATTTTAATGCATGATCACTTTTTGCAGTTATAAAGTTCTGTCTAGAATCACTTTCATTGAGACCACAGGATTTTTTTTTTTTTAATGTTTCTTGCAGTGGAAAAAAAAAATTTCCAGTGAAAATTTCTCTTATTTTTTAATCTTAAAATATCTTAATTTTTGAAAGATATTTTTACATGGTGTTGAATTCTGGATTGGCTTTCTTTAAAAATGTATTTTGGCATTGTAAATTTCTGATGAGAAGTTAGCCATTGAGCAAAATATCGCCCCACTCTATGTAATGTCTCATTTTTGTCTTTCAGGATTTGTTCTTTGGCTTTCAGTGCTGGTATGAATGTTCCTTCTTTGTGTGTGTGTGTTTTTAAATTTTTATTCTTTGAAAATCTCATATTTGTCAATTTTTATCCATCAAATTTGTAACACTTTATGCTCATTATTTATTCAAATAGTCTTTCTTTCTTTCTTTCTTTCTTTCTTCCTCTTTTCTTTTCTCATCCTCCTCCTTCTTCTCCCTCTTCTTCTTTCTCCTTTCTCTTTCTCCTTCTCTTTCTTCTTCTGCTCTAAATGTACAGATACTATACCATGAACTATTATCTAACAGTTTCTGAGGTTATGTTCACATTCATTTCATTTTTCTGTTTATTATTCTGTATAATTTTCACTGATCAACCCAATTATTATTTTTATTTCATATAAGTTTTAGTCTTGCAATTATTCATTTGTCTATTTCAAAAATTACTTCTATCTTTCTACTAAAATTTTATTTTTTTCTATTGAGAGCATAGCATTTTTACTTTTTTAGGTAGTTTTAGTAGCTGTTTTTAAATCCTCGTCTAATAACTCTAACATTTGGATTAACCGAGGGTCAATCTTAGCTGATACAACCTTAACTATGGTTCCATTTTCCATGGTTTCAGTTACTCACTGTCAACTAAGGTATGATAAATATTAAGCAGAAAAGTCTAGAACTAAGCAATTTTTAAGTTTTAAATTGTGTAAAATTCTGAATAGCATAATGAAACCTTTCATCATCCTGCTCTGATGTTCAGGACATGAAAAATCTCCAGTGTCTCCAGACTCTGCACCTATTAGTCACATAGTAGCTATCTCGAGGTATCACAGTGTTTGTGTTCAAGTAACCCTTATTTTAATTAAGGATGTGCCCAAAGCACAAGAGTGGTGATGCTGAAAGTTCAGATATTCCAAAGAAAAGATAAAGTTCTAAGTGAAAAGGTGAGTGCAGTACAATAAGATATTTTGAGAGACTATATTCACTAACTTTTATTGCAGCATATTGTCATAATTTTTTGTTTTATTAGTTATTGTTAATCTCTTATGTGTCTAATTTATAAATTAAATTTTATTGTTCATACAAATGTATAAGAAAAAACATCATATACAAGGTCTGTCTAGAAGGTATCCAGCTGTGTATTTGAAAAATAGAGACATTTACTGAAGGAGATACAAGATACAAGAATCACTGCACATAGGGCAATGATACTTTCGCCCTCTTCAAAGTAGGCACCTTGGGACCTCACACAGATCTTCCAGTTGCCAACAGCTGCCATATTTTCCTGAATCTCATTGATGGTCTAATATCTCTTCCTTTTCATAGGTGATTTTAATTTTGAGAAAATTCAGAAGTCATAGGGCACCAAATCTGGGCTGTAGCGGAGCTGAGACACCTGGGTGATCTGATGTTTCTCCAAAAATCTTTGCATGAGTCATGATGCATAAGCAAGCACGTTGTTGTGATGAAGCTACCAATCACCAGTTGGCCATACTTGTGGCCTTCTGAATCATCCAAATAGTTTCCACGGAGGAATGTTCAAGCTTAATGCAAAATTTGATGCAGATTCGTTGCTCTACTCACTCAGTCCAGTCATTTTGAATGTGACAGCCATCTAGTACACATTAGCACTCAACGGTGTCTATTGCCCCCACTAACGAGTACAGTGAAGTCATCATTGCTCACTAATGTACATTCTAGTCCACTTACCTTGGCTGCCAGTTTACATTGATATCACACAAATCATTCTTGTTATATGCACAATGGTTGGACTTTTTCCAGACAGATTTCATATATAGAGTTTGGCAGTATCCTTGTTTCAGCCATCCGCTGGAGGTTTTAGAATGTGTCTTCCATGAACAAGGGAGGACTACTAAATTCTTTTTACTGGAGGAGGTGTTATTTTTTTTTCATAGTTAGTATTAGGACTTTTTTTTATTGTAATCTAGACATAAATTATAAATTCTGAAGATTCTAGATTCTGTTATTTTTGTTAAATAAGTATTGTTTGTTTTAGTAGGCAGCAATCTTGGTTGCAGTTCAACTATAAGCACTGTCTCTTGGCTAACATCTCTGGTCTCAGTTTAGAACTTCTGTTTTTGTTTGAGCTGCTTTGTGTCTTTTTCATACATAAATATTTCAGAGATTAATCTGGGTAGTCCGTAGTTTGAGTTTGATATCTTCTGTCTGTCTTTTTCCCTTCTAGTATTTTAACAGTCTCTTTACTAGCCAGACTTTTCCTTGCTTCAATGTCCTGGATCTCCTGGCTAGAAAGTCTGTGTGCCTTTCCATCGGGCACTCTGCCACTTAACATACTGGGGCACAAAAGTAGAAACTCAGTTTATTCAATTTACCTGCTGTAAGTCCAAATTCCTTATGAGAATCTGTTTGCTTCTTTCATGCTAGTGCTTTCCAGGTGTTGCTTATTTGTTATGTATGCATATATTATGGTTTTGTTTTTCTATTATAGGGTAGTCAGTCAGGTAGAAACTTATTTAATTATTACAGAAACAGAAGTCCTTATTTATTTTAACATATTTGCTTCCTCTCTGTTTCTTTTTGAGTTTACCCAAATCCACTTTAAATATGGTCACCAAAATTAGACATGACAACCTTTGACAGAGCTAATTATTTTCAAAATAGAGCAAACTTTTATTTATTTATTAATAAATTATTTTTCCACATCATTATGAGTGCATTCCATAGCTTGTACATAAAACTAAATAAATCGACCAGTACATATTGATCATTTAAAGCATAGTTTCCCTATGTTTAACTGATCCCATTGAGAATTAAGTTTACATTCTCTTAATTTATGTCCCCTTCAAATTATTACTTCATTTATAAGAAGTATCTGAGATGACATTTTCTTAATGCTAATTTTCCAGACTTGTGCAAATGAAAACAACTGTTGATAAATTACATGAGCATTATATTAGTCTGGATGGGACAAACAATATGGGTTCCTTATGAAAATGAATGTAACATTTCATTTCCAATTGATTGTTCCAAATTGTTCTATTTTACTGTCTCAGAAATATCCAATATTTGTGACTAGGATGGTATAAATTTACTGTCTGTCTGCAGAAATTATGTTATATTCAAATGAATTCTTCTGGTGCTAGTTAAATCTATTTAATCAGTTTCATAGCTGGTGTATTTTACAGTGACAAGAACTATAAAATGTGATTATCCAAACTATGGTGAAAATAAATGTCAGTAAACAATCAATAAAAATAAAACATATCATTCTGAACTCACCAATGTATATCTTTTCTATGGTTATTGTAACAGAGTCCAAAAAATAACAAGAACATATATAACTTTAGATTTAACTCAGTTATTTAACTATTTATTTTCAATATTTACTTTTAAGGCGCTTTTGATTTACTCCAACTACCAAAATCATAATTATGGGTAACCTGTGAATAACTTTTTAATCACATGTACTCAATGAGCAAGTATAAATGAAAAGTAAATCAGTATTTTGTCATTAGGTGTACATTAATTTTAATCTATATTATTTTTTAGCTATATATTATCTTAGGGTATATCTAAGTAATACAGAAGGGTACACTAATACAGTTGAAGTTACTGCTATGTCAATATTTTCTTGCTGTCAATAAACTTGTGAAATTGGTGCTTTCTAAACTGATGAAGAGGTCTTTTTAGTATATCTTTTTGATGAGTTTGTGTGAATTAAACACCTTCCTACTTCAATCTTATAGGAACAATTAAGCATGCATCAGTCCTCCATGACTTTGCCTGTGAATGACAATGTACTGCCAAACAGCAAGTCTCCAGAGTGAACAAAAGTTACTTAGCAATGTCTCTTGTGGCTTTATTGATAAATCTAAAAGCCCAACCTCATCTATTTCTGTGGCAGGAATTACCAGATGCATAAGCCAAATAGATTACATTTCAAATTTAAAGCCAAATAATGATGTAATTATCAGTTCACTGGAAAAGAGTGTAGAACTTGACATTGATGAAGAGAAATACGTACATTATGCAAACAGGACTGATCTCTTTTTTTTCTATTTGTCTGCATCATCTGGCTATATATACATCACAAGTGCTTTATCAATCACAAAATGATAATTATAAATTCTAATATCTTAAGAGATCACATTATTAATTTAGCTGTGCAAAAATAAGTACTCTATCCTCAGTACAATTTCAGGTGTTATTTTGATATTTTTCATAATATTGTGTCTTTATAATTTAAAGTATATTTAATGTAGATGTTATTTACAAGAGTTAACACTATACATAAAAATGTAAATTTATTTAGAAAAAAATTGTCACTGAATGCTAATACATTTTTTAATCCTTGTGAAATATCACTTGGAAATTTCTAGGGTGTTGAACAATACAATAAAAGCTTCAGCCTTACAAAATTTGTTAAAGTCCTAAAAATTAAAGATAATTAAAGGGAAAGAAAAGAATTTTAAATATATTATGTGGCCCACATACTGTCTTTTCATCTTTAACACAATTCTGTGAGATGCATATTAACCTCTCTGTTTTTAGGTAGTATAACAAGCCCAGCAGCTCTAAACAAATTGAAGGTAATAAAACTGATAATTAGTAGAACTTAAGAATTGAGCTAGGGTTATGTGATGGTGCAAAGAAAATCTATTTTTCACTTAAAAATATTTTGAGCTTCAAGGAGTTTAAAAAGATCCTCAATTTGTCTTATTCCTATAAATGGTTGAGTATCAACCAAAAAAGGAGAGTTTTCTGATTTCTTTTTTCTTTGTTTTCTATTATTTTTGTTTTTATTTGATATTTTTACTTTTGCTTTTTGTTAAATACTTTTTAAAGAGTGGTGAGGGTAGGCACACAAATACTATTCTTCATATGACATGTTATTGAAGTGTTAGTTACACTTATTTCCATTTCAAAAGTAATTATGATATTTCAATTTTGTATAATTTTTGTAATGCAAATAATTAATATAAGATCTACTTTCTTAAATAACTTTTAAGTGTGCAAGTATTGTTAACTATAGGCACAATGCTATCAAAAATTTTATAAAGTTTATCTTGCTTGAACAAAACTTTATGCTTTTTGATCAGCAACCCTTGATTTCTCCCTCTGTTTTATCCCTGGCAGCAACCATGCCACCAAGTGAAATTATGAAATATTTGTTATTCACTGCCCAGATTATTTTACTCAGCATAATGTCATTTCATTCATGCTGCATATTGCAAAACTTATTTTCTTTTATAGACTGAATAATACTCCACTGTATGTATATGAGGTCTGTCTGGGAAAAGGCCAGCCATTGTTAATATAATAAGGATGGTTTGCAGATATTGGTGTAACCTGACAGCCAAGGAGACTGGGCTGGAATGCACATGCATGAACAATGACTTAACTATATTAGTCAATGGGGGAGATAGACACTGTTGAGTGATCATGCGTACTGTGTGGCTGTTGCATTCAAAATGACTGAGCAAGTAGAGCAATGGATCTGCATCAGAATTTGTGTTAAGCTTGAACATTCCTCCCTGGAAACTATTCAGATGATTCAGAAGGCTTTCAGGGACAATGTAATGAGTGCAGTGCAAATAAAAGTGTGGCACAGATGCTTTAAAGATGGGCAATAATCTGTTGAAAGTTATTCACATTTTGGAAGGCCTGCAACAAGCAGAACACCTGAGAATATTGAACATGTAAGGGCTGCAATCAACAAAGATCAGTGACTGACAGTGTGAGAATTAGAAGCTGATCTGGGGATTCCGAAAACTACTGTGTCCGAGATTGTGATGCAGGATTTCAGCATGAAATATGTCATGGCAAAATTAATTCCATGGTTTCTGCTACCAAAGCAGAAGGAACATCATGCTACAGTTGCTCATGACTTGATTCAAACCTCTACCAATGGACCAGATTTCCTCAAGAAGTCATAAATGGACATGAATTGTGGCTCTACAGCTATGAGTATGATCCAGAATCAAAGGCACAGTCATCCCAGTGGAAGTCGCCTGGTTCTCCATGATCAAAGAATGTGTGCAAAAATCACAGCCAGATGAAGACCATGTTAACTGTGTTGTTGGATTTTGAAGGTGTTGTCCATCATGAGTACACATGGTATTGGCAGAAATACAGACACACAAAACAGAGTGTGTTTGGTATTTTTAATTTGATGGTAAATGCAACTTGCTAGTATTTTATTGAGGATTTTTGCATCTATATTCATCAGGAATATTGGATTGCAATATTTTTCTTGTGGTGTTTTTTCTGGCTTTGCTATCAGGATAATGCTGACCTGATGAAAAAAAATTGAAAGTGTTTTCTCCACTTATATTGTTTGGAGTAGTTTAAGAAGGGTTGGTGTTATTTCTTCTTTAAATGTTTGGTAAAAATCACCAGTGAAGTCCTCTGTTCTTGGACTTTTATTAATACTTGTTGGGAGGTGTTTGATTTCTGGTTTCGTGTACATAGTAATTATAGGTATGTTCAGACTTTGTTTTTGTTCATGATTTAGTCTTGTTATGTTGTTTGTTTATGGAACTTATCCACTTATTCAGATTACCTAATTTGTTGGCACATATTGTTCATTCTCCTGTCTTTTATTTCTGTTATAGGTCATAACTCTTACCTCTTTTATTTCTAGTAGGTCTAGTTGCAGTTTTTTTTTTCAATTTTATTCATCTTTAAAAAAAAAACAACAACAGCTTTTAGTCTCATTGATCTTTTCTATTTTTTTCTCACCTCTAGTTCATTTATTTCTGCTATAGTCTTTGTTGTTTCTTCCTCATACTAACTTGGGTTTTCATTTGCTTTTTTTTTTTTTTTTCCAGTTCTTTACCTTATGGTGTATTTTTAGGTTATTTGTGGTTTTATTTTTAAATGTAGGCATTTATCACTCTTAACTTTTCTATTAAAACTGTACTTGCTGTATTTCATAACAGCTGGCATGCTTCATTTTCATTCATGTTTGTTTCTCTCAGGATACTTCCTTTCTAATTTCTTCTTGGACCCATTAGTTGTTCAGTTTTTACATATTTGTGAAAATTAAAAAAAATGATTAGAAGGTAAATCTGGTGTTAAGTACTTTTACCATAATAAATTTAAAATTAAAAATAAAATTTTAAACATCTGCTCTTTTAATTTAAAGTTACAAAGTAATTAAATTAAAATTCTAATATTTTATACTTTCCACTTTGTATGTAGTAACTATTTTAAATCTGATGATCTCTGTATATATGTATTTTTATATTAATAGAATAACATTGTATTACTTTTGTTATGGAGCACTTACGAGCAAAGAGGACACGAGGCAATTTAGAAACAAATTTATGGCGTTTATTTACCTGGCCAGGGACGGTTCTTTCCACTTTCAGAAGCAGAAAATGGGAGAGCTGCAACGCCTTACAGACTAAAAGGTTTTTAAAGGCAAAAAACTATACTCATGTCCTTGGGGCAGCCAGATAACAATGGCAAGCGAAAGAAGAAAAAGACTACACAAGCGTGAGAAACTACATATACATATACTTTCTAATTTAGAAGGAGCTTCAGCTGATAAACACTTGGTGCACCTGGGGTTGAGATAATAGCCAGGGTCAGCTAGCAGAGGGGCCTCAAGGTTGCTAAGATACGTGAGCAAAAAAAATAACCTGCCACTGGAGTAAAAAGCAAACATGGCAAAGAGTAAAAAATGACCCATCACACTTTTATCATACAACTCATATTTTCTCTTCTTTTTTTAATGTTTCTGTTTGCCAAATTAATCTGACATGCTTTTCCTATCTTTTCTTTTCCTTTTTTAGAGAAACACATATCTTCTTATGTTGAGTTGGTTTCATTTTATAAATAAAATTCATTGTTTTTTAATCTTTTTAAAAAGTATATTTTATTGATTATGTTGTTACAGTAGTTCCATTTTTTTCCCCTTTGCTCCCCTCTGCCCAGTACCCCCCCTTCCCTCTAGCATTCTCACCCCCCTTTGGTTCATGTCCATGGGTCCTGTATAAAAGTTCTTTGGCTTCACCCTTTCCTATATTATTCTTAACTTCCCCCTGTCTAATTGTACCAATCAATTATGCTTCTTAATCCCTGCACCATATCCCCATTTCTCCCCCTCCCCACTCCCAACTGATAACCCTTCAAATGATCTCTGTACCTATGATTCTGTTCCTATTATTGTTTGCTTAGTTGGATTTTGTTTTTATTTTTTAGATTCAGTTGTTGATAGTTTTGAGTTTGTTGTCATTTCAGTGTTCATAGTTTTTATCTTCTTTTTCTTAAATAAGTTCCTTTAACAAATCATATAATAATGGCTTGGTGATGATGAACTCTTTTAGCTTTACCTTGTCTGGGAAGCACTTCATCTGCCGTTCGATTCCAAATGATAGCCTTGCTGGATAGAGTAATCCTGGTTGCAGGTTGCCTTTTATCACATCGAATACTGCTTGCCAGTCCCTTCCTGCCTGCAAAGTGTCCTCTGAGAAATCAGCTGATAGTCCTATAGGCACACCCCTGTAGTCAACTCTCTGCCTCTCTCTTGCTGCCCCCAAAACTCTGTCTTTATCTTTCATCTTTGTCATCTCAATCATGAGGTGTTCTGGTGTGGTCCCCTCTGGGTCCAACTTGCCTGGGACCCTCCGTGCTTCCCAGGTCTGTACATCCATCTCCTTCACAAAATTTGGGAAATTTTCCTCATTTTTAAAAATCCTTGCTTCCTCATTCTGCACTGGTTGACTGTTTTTCTTTTTTCTTCCTTATGTTCCAAATAATTGATTTGAACCCCGGTTTCCTTCCCTTCACCATTGGTTTTGTGTGGATTTTCCTTCATTTCATTTAGCATAGCCTTCACTTCCTCCCTTATGCATTTGCCCTACTTAAGCATATCTGTCAAGCCTGTGTGCATTTTTATCACCAGTGTTTTGAATTCTGCATCTGTTAGGTTGGCTATCTCCTCATTTGTTAGATTGGCTATCTCCTCATCTCTTAATTCTCCCACTGGAACCTTGATCTTTCTGCCTTTTGGGCCATACTTCTCTGTCTCCTCACTCTGACAGGCTCCTGTGTTTGTTTGCCTCTGGGTCCCAGGTAGAGCTGTCGCTTCTGATACATTGTAAGGGGCAGAGTCTTAGTGATTTGTCAGTGCAGGGCCACATTGTGGCGCTGTATGTGGGGGAGGGGTCTGAGAGGGAACAATGCTGCCCGCCCAGCACTCACCCCTTTCCAGGCAACTCTCTCACTTCTGCATCAGACTAGTACCTCTCTAACTGCTGCCCTGGCTGTCATTCCGAGAGTGAGTGGGTCTGCGGACGTTCTAGAACTGTGGGGGCCCTTTAAACAAGTGGGCTCTGCTGAGAGACTGGCATTTCTGCCTCCGCCCCAACCCCCACTGGTCTGCACAGTCAGAAGCAATGAGGGTTGATTTTCCCCAGTGCTGGGACCATAAGCTGCGAGGAGGTCTGATGAGGAGCTAGGAATGCTCCCCAGGTGTGCCTTCTGACTTTTTAAAATGTGTGACTGCGCTTTCTGCTGGCTTGCCACTGCCGCCGCCGCTGCTGCTGCTAGCATACCACGTCCTCTGTGCCCCGGCTCCACCCTTCTTACCTGTCTGGATGAGTATTTCTTCTTTATATCTTTTTTTGCTGGACATCCATGCCGTTTGATTTTCTGGAACTTATGGTTGTTTCTAGTTTTGAGGTAGTTGTATTCCTTCTTAGTTGTGGAGGGAGATGCAGCATGTCTGTCTATGCCTCCATCTTGGCCGGAAGTCTTCATTGTTTTTAAAGTGGATTTTAATTTCAGGAAACTTAACAGATACAATATTGTTCAACTGAATTAGATTTTATTCACTATTATTACAATATGATTTAATACTTTTCTTAACCATGTGTGTTCTTCCTAAGTACAATGGCACTGATAAACCGTGTATAGATACCATATCATAAAATGTGTAGGTTATGCAGGAAATCTCAGTTTTACTATTTATCATTTACCCATTCAGACATTCTACTTATCAGTCCTCAAATACATCTTGAGAGATTTGTGTGTTATATTTTATATTGGTAAAATTCTGGCTTGAATATGAAAATTTTACTTTCTTTAGTTGTTTTTACTTACAAGTTAATACTGACACAACATTTTCCTCCTTATTGATGTAATTTAACAAATATATCATGATAAGCAGCATTAAATTATAACTGTTGAACAAATACAATGTAGCCTGTACCACATTCCTTGGTACATTATTCAACCTTATACAAATTATTCACCTTTTTGTCATTTCAATCAACTAATATAGTAAACTAGAGATATAATTATATTCAAAAATATCATTTGCAGGTAGAGTTGTTACTATAGCATTATAAAAGTTTTTATTTGTATCTATTAGTCAATAAACAGGCAAAAAATTTTTTAACTTCACATGTTAGAGTAAAACTGTTTATACCACTAAAATATTAACCTTTTGTTACCATATCAGTTGATTTTTCACTCTACCGTACTGAAATATTTTGGCATGACATAAATATAGCCTTAGTTATCTTGAGATGAAAGTTTACATGGTTAAAAATAGAAGAATATGTTAAAAACAAATAAGAAAAGTATTTTGATAACATGATCTAAATTTTTCATTTCAGATCTCATGTAATATAAGCTAAATTAAATGCCATTATTGATTTGTAGAATGGATAAATTACTAAAATTTATGCTATATGTAATTTTTCCTAAAGTCTATTTTGCGAAAAAATTATCAATATTTTATATCTTCATCTTATTGGAGGCTGCTCTAGAATGTTCATTTGTTAAAATTCATTGAACTAACACATTAAGATTTGTGAGATTTACCACATAGCATTACAAAAAATTTAAAAAACAATTAAGCATAAGACCATCGTTTAGTTCTGTTTCTTAAAGATCTTATTTGGCACACAGTCATTAAAATGACAATGCACTGCACCCTTTCCCAGTTCTTGCTTCTTCAAGTTGATACTGGTCCCACCTCAACCTCACTATTTTTAATTCATCTGACAAAAATATTTTTTCTTACATAATTAAGCCATTTATAATTCCCGTAGTTATAGTCATGAACTGAAATAGCTTTTCATAAATTTTTAACTTAGGTTTATTTAATTTTAGTTATAAATTCAACTGTGAGATTTGCTAGTTTTTGAGGGATAAAAGGCAAGATTACAATCTGCCAGAAGTGACTCCTCTCTCATCATCTCCTCCTTTTCTTGTTTCAAAATAGTCCCGTAATGCTTTCCAGGTGAAAATTCAGACCACTCGCAGAAGGAAGGTTCTCTGCCCATATATCCAGCCTTTGGGGATTGTGTCCCAGACTTCCGTTTTAAAATTGTTCCCATTTGGAGTCAAAATAAGGAGAAAGGGCATGCTTTGCTCAACCCATCAGAAATTATATGTTTATTGTATAATATTTATTTGAGTATGGATGTGTTTATGTGTGTGTGTTTGTATACATAAATTACATATGTGTGTTTGTGTATTTACTTGTTTATTTTAAGTTATCTCATATATTTGGTTATATACACTTTATACCCAGTGGGAGTAAAAAATGAGCATAGTGCAAAATTCAGGTTTACAGGATTTGCCTTGGAGTTTGAGAGGAGCTTTTATCTAAACCCTCATTTGAATAATTTTCTTTCAAATTTGATAAAATGATGTGATAACATAATACTGTCTTCTTTTTTCACTTATAATAGCAGTCGGTAAACCATTGACTGGTTTCTGGCCTGTTTGTGCTGCCTGCAAGCTAAAATGTTTTTTTGTTTGTTTGTTTTGTTGTTTACATTTTCAAAGGATTTTAAAAAGAGAAGGAGGCGGAAGAGATGAGAAGACAAATGAGAAGATGGAGAAGATGAAACAGAGAATTAATTGTGTGTGACCTGTAATCAATAAAGTCAACATTGACCGACCATACAAAACAAATGATATAAAGTAAGCTCTATGTTCTCAGACAACTATATAGAAGTTGTGCAAGTTAATTTATATATTATTAAGCAAGGGAACATTGAGTTTAAATTCTACCTGAATAAGTAGTTAAGATTTTAATCCTGTTTTCTTCTGTACACTTCCTTTACTGTCAACACCAGGGTCCACTTGGATGTCTG
This sequence comes from Furipterus horrens, assembly GCF_987537825.1. Taxonomy (NCBI): domain Eukaryota; kingdom Metazoa; phylum Chordata; class Mammalia; order Chiroptera; family Furipteridae; genus Furipterus; species Furipterus horrens. The sequence continues at coordinate 30,590,527 of NW_028327182.1, read as the reverse complement.
CAAAACCCTCTTCAGACCCCAATAAAAAGTATAAGCTGATGTTTCATAGGCCATATAATTCCTTACTCTTGCTCCCCTCCTTTTTTCCTTCGTGGAGTTTCTACCTGTTATAAAGAATGTGAGATGGTGTTTTGTGTAGTACAGGTCCTTCAAGAAGCAGAAACCATGGAAATATCAGATCTTCCATAAAATCATATAAGGAAACACTTGAAAGGGAAAGTATGAAGAAATTCAAGGCAGGCCTATAGATCCATTATGACTATAACATAGGCCTGAACCTGGTGTAGAAGAGCAGGAAGGAAAGAAGTTTGGTGGGAGCCTGTCAAAATACAGGGCAATCCTGAAAATTTCTCGCAGCAGTTAAGTCAAAGGTGCTGTAAGAGGAATACATCTCACCCAGGAGCAGGCCTGCTTTAAAATCTGTGCTGGGAACAATCTTTCAGAAGTTGAGTTTTGCAGTGAATGTGGAAATGGATTTCAGAGTTTAGTAGCAGGAACCATTGATCAATTATAATCCCCTCAGGTGAGAGGTGTATTTTCATGGCTGCCACATGTTTCTAATAAGCTTTTCAACTTATGTTCAAGAATGCCTCATTATTTTTGTTCCACCCTCATTTCTTGGTCTTATTTTTCCCAGAAGGCATTTTTATTTTCATAGCTAAAAGTCACCTTAAAACACAACTGAACTTGCTTTCTAATTATGAACAGAGGAATGGGCTCCAAATCAGCTTTGCCATTACCAAGCTTAACATATGGTGATTTGCCTCATATCATTTTATTGATTAATGATAACCTTAATATTTTAAGGAGATGGCAGGCATCAATTAATTAGTACACTCTGTTATATAACTTTTTTTGGTTATGAAAAACAAAGAAAATGGTGGTGATGAGAGGCTGCAGAGAGTTCCCAAAGGGCTTTTTTTTTTTTTTTTTTTTTTTTTTTTTTAACTGGAAATTGATGTATCAGGGTTTGGTAACATGGCTGAGTGTTTAATTTGCCAAATATGTTCTATTTATAACAGAAGTCCCACAAGAAACACATGTTAGTTATTTAAGTGTTCTCTGTTTCCTAGGCCTTTCTACCAATTTCCCCAGATCTTTTTTTTCTAAAGAAATAGAATTGTACTTGCATTACTACATATTCTTCAATCAACATTTCTCTATAAATTCTCGAGTTGTTGCAATATGTTGCCTTCTTTCTTTCTTTATTTTCTTTTCTCTTTCTTTCTTTCTTTCTCATGATTAAATACAGAACGAACAAAAAATTGCATACCAATAGGTGACTGAAGCTCAAAATTCTTCAATATGGGTGTACCCAAAATTATTTCTGTAGCAGCCTGATCCAACAAACTAAACTATTTTTAAAATACTTCTTTATAACTCCATCTTAGTTTGTCAATCTTTCTAACCTAAATATGTGTAGATTGAATCTTCTCCTTTCCTTGCAGGGTAATCAAAAACTTAAAGTATATTTCTTCTACTTATCTGGTAAGTACTTGTATAATGTTAGTCATTTTAATTCAAAACCAATTACTAAGTATAATAACATGTATAATTCTTAATTCTTGTCTTAGAAAAATTGGTTTAATATTCATACATTTACTGCATTTGAAGCATCAGCTCCACTCAAAGGGAACGGTTTTGTTGATATGGAAAAGATGAAACAAAAAATGGCAGAAGTACTAAAGCATCAGAATTGATGTTAAAAAATTGTTCTGAACAGTGGAAAATAGTCTCTATAGGTGTATTGCATCAAATGGAGAGTACTTTGAAGGCGACTGAAGTGTAAAGATGTAAGAATAAATACACAATTTTTAAATAAATAAATTACATTTTGGGGGTCTCCCCTCATATAGTCCTCCTGTCTGGATTAGGACAAAACTTTCCAAATCGGGAGATAAAATACTAATATTTAGTACCATTTGGGTATAAACATATAAATAATATAGTACTTATAATAGCAGTAAATAATGTAAATAATCAATGTAAAACGTATTGAGTGCTTTCCAAGCCTTTAATGAACAGCCACAGAGACTTAATAGAAAGAAACCAAACATGCCTCATTTTCAAAAATATTTTCATGAAATAAATTAAATATTATTACAAGAGTTTAACAATTAAACATATATGGACATTGAAAACAAGAAATAAAGAGATGCCACTGTTGACTTAACGGTCAGCCACATAGTGACCGTTAGAGTCGAGTCAGTCATTAATTGGAATAATGAAAGCAATACTGAGCTAAGCTAAGCTTTGGTCTCAATCCTCTTAGTTCATGTGGGCATCCTTGTGCATATATCGTAAATTATCATAATGTTGTATGCCTTGGCTAGACATCTAAAATGTACTTTATCATAAAGTGGAGAAAGTAAATCTCCGGGCAGTTAGAGCTTCCCTGAGATTGAGGTAGTATAAACCCTTTTCACAAGGATCCTGGGTCTTCTTTGCAGCTCCACAGACAAAGCTCATGACAGTTCGGCAGAAGTTGCCTTTCAGGTGTGTTGACATAGAGGTATTCAGATTTTTGAGTACTCTAAACATTTTGTTATTCAAGATGAGCTCAAAAAATGTAACCCAAGAGTCAATTGCATCTTTTCTGAGTGCAGATGGTCAATTGGGATGTACAGCACCTTTTGAATGTTATTCTTTATGGTGTTTCCCTAATAATATAGTTGCATCCCTGGTTTGTCCCATAAATAAAATGTAATAAAGTTATACACCAAAATTTTACATTTATTAATTTCCACAAGAAATATGAGCATGTGTGTTTCACCAAAGTTTAGTCTTTAAGTAATTTCTACAAGAAATGAAAGCACGCATATATTTTACAAATTTAGTAGCATTTTAGGAAACGTGAATGATAATAATAGGTGTACATAGAAAAGTTAACATAGCATGCTTGGTACACATATTCTTAGACAAGTCTGCTGGCAAGCTGTCCCTGAGTGGGCATCTGCGAATTTAGCTACTAAAGTATTACCAGTCAACTGTTAACTGATAACGGACACTTATTGTCCCTAGACTGTGCGAACAATAGAATTTATACTGAACACCTACCTTCCTTCTGGGACTCTGGAATTTTGGTGGGTGTTTAGCAAAGGATCCCCATGTGATCAGCCCCAACACAAACCTTTGGGTAGTGAGTCTTTCTCTAATGGGATTCCAGCAGAAGATGCATAGCATATCTGTTGCTGCATTTTTGTTGTGGGGTAAAGAGAGTGCTCTGTGTTACTGTATGCTAGGGAAAAGCCACCAGAAGCCTGCATCTGGATTATTCACAACCCACCAGTCTTTTTACCTGATGTAATGGCTAAGCATTTTTACTACATTGCTGTAAAAAAAAAAATAAATAAAAAGGCTTATGTATGCAGATCATTATATGCTGAGTCTAGTGAGTCTCTATAGTGGTGAGGTAGTCTTTTAGAGCCAAGAGAAAAAATGGGGCAGAGAGAGAGAGAGAGAGAGAGAGAGAGAACTGGGGAGGGAGAAAAAGAAATGAGAAGGGAGAGAGGGGAGAGGGGAATGGAGGGATTGACAGAGAGCGGGAAGATTCATATGAAACAACAAAATTTAGTCCTAATTTTCCTCTCCACATGCCCACTGCACTCAGTGCAATCCACTGCCTCCCGTCCAACACTAGTCTCATCATGTTCTACTTCCAAAGCCTGTGCACCTGCTACTCTGTTCTTTGCTGCATGTGCTGCCCTATAAGAAACTGCATCGCTTTGGAAGAACATTTTTTATACATGCTTTTACTTTCCCAGCATGTAAATTCTGCAAAAATTTTCTCACAATTTCATTACACAAAAGAAACTGATATTTAAAAATCTACATAAACCCCTTGGCAAATAATTGTGCTTGATACCATATGTATCAAGAACCATGCTCTTTTCATATTTACTCAAAAGAGTTGAAATATTTTATCTACACAAAATCCTGTGCATGAATGTTTATAGCAGCTTTAATCATAATTGCCAAAACTTGAAAGCAAACAGGATGTCTTTCAGTAAGTAAACGGAGAAATAAACTGTGGTACAGCCAGATAACAAAATACTATTTGGCACAAAAAAAAGTGAGCTCTAAAGCCATGAAAGGGCCTGGATGAGACTTAATTCTTATTATTAAATGAGAGATGCCAACCTAAAGAGTATATCCTGTATGATTCCAATTATGTGACATTCTGGAATACAAAACAGTGGAGACAGTAAACACATGAGTGGTTGTCAGGGTTGGGGGTAAATATAGTTGAGTATGTTGACCACAGAGAATTTTTTAAGGCAGTAAAACTATCCTGTATGATATTATAATGGTGGATACACATCCTTAAAATCTGTTCAATCTCACAGAATGTACAACACCAAGAATGAACCTTAATGTAAACTATGACCTTTGAGTGATAATGATGTGTCGATGCCAGTTCTTCATTTGTAACAAATTCACTACTCTGTTGTGGATACTGATAATGGAGGAGGTTTTGCATCTGTGTGGGCAATGAATATATGGGAAATCTCTGTACTTTCTGCATAATTTAAATAAAGTTTAATAAAAATGAAAACCAAATAAACCCAAAGATTGACTTTTATATTCACAATACAGTCCAATGCAATAATAAACTGTTAGTAAAGGAGCTGATCTTATGTTATTCATTCATTCATACCTCAGTTAATAAAATACTTTGTGTAATGACACCACCATAACAATATAAGACTTTAGAGTCCTCTCAAACAGAGGAAGAGTATATGCTGAATCTTGTGCCAGCTTCTTAGTACTTTTGTTCTCCAAGCTCATAAAAGCCCGTTCCACTCACAGTAATTTGCTTTAAGTGACATGGTTACACCTAATTAAAGGTGTTGGAAGATAATAAGGCCATATAAACATAGAAAGGAAGGGACAATCCTCTTTCTACATAAAAAAAATGCATTAAACCAACAATCTGTTTCTTTAACCAGATTAAGGAAGTTTTTGATCATTTCTTCACATAGGTTCTCTGTCCCTTGCTCATGCTCTTCTCCTGGTAGTCACAAGAGATGGATATTGTTATGCTTCATGTTGTTCCTAAGGTTTCTTATGCTCTCCTCTTTGTTTTTTGCCCTGCAAAAATTTCATTCTCTGCTTCATCTAACCTACTGTTTATTCTTTCCAGTGTGCTATTTATTTCAGATATTGCATTCATTATTTCTGACTGGTTTCTGGGTCTTTTTTCATGCTGTTGAGTATTCTTAAAACAATTAATGTGAACTCTATATCTGATATATTGCTTGCTTCCATTTCTGAAGAATTCTCTTGTCCTTTCATTTTAGGCCTGGTTCTTTGTATTTGTTTCTATGTATTAGGTATATCTGCAAAGACTCTGGTGTAGACCAATGGCAGATGCTGCCTGTGATTGGCCCTGGGCAACCTGTTTGGAGCTATCAGGGATCCACAGCTTGTGGCTCCCTCTGCCTGGCCTGGGTGTGTGTAGAAAGAACCAGGCTGTACACCAAGGCCAGCTTTTACCAGCTCCAGGCCTGGGGGAGGGTCAGCTAAAGTCTCAGAACTCCCAGGGATCCATTTTTGCTGTTAGGCTTAATCACCAAGGTAGCCTCTAGCTGTACTCAGCAGCCTGACTTAAGCTCCACAGTGTTGGGTGAGAGGGATTACAGTACTGAAAGTAGGGCTCTTGCTTTCTCTCAGGCTGATGCTGCTTGGAGAGGAGTGTTCTGCCCGAGGAAGATAGCTTCTGCAGTATGTGGAATGACTCAGCCCAGGGATCCTAGTGGTTGATCCTTTAGCTTCCTCCCCAGAGCCATCAAACCCAGACTCTCCTCATGTGCCTCTAGACCACTCTCCCTCCTTTTGCTGGAGCTCAGATTAACTGGCTCCAGGCACATTTTTGTGTGTTGGTCCTTTAAGAAGCTCTCTAGGTCTCTAGTCCTTTCTCCCTGGCTGAGAGAAACCCTGCTGCTTTTCACAATCAGATGTTTTTTGGGTTCTTTTCCCGGTTCTGGTGCTCTAGGTGGGAGAGTCCAGCTTGGGGTTTAGACCCCTCACTTCTCAGAGGGAACCTCCTAGCTACTGAAATATCCCTCTGGAACTTCAGTTGCCACCCATGGGAGCCCAGCCAGCCCTCTTGCTCCTGCTATCTTTACCAGTCTTGTTGTCATGAAGTGGTTTCTTCCTTATGTCCTTGGTTATAAGGCTTCTCTCCAGCCAGTGTTCAGTTGTTATCAAGATATATATATATATATATATATATATATATATATATATATATATATATATTTAGTTGTAATCCCACTTTGGTCCTGGGGGGAGGTTAGTGTAGCTTCCACTTAACTCTGCCTTCTTGAGCGAAAAGAAAACAATGACAGCAACAACAATCTAATGAGACACCCAATGGTGCCATTCAATAACAGACTCAAGTTCAAGTAGAGGGTTCTCATTGATGATCTGTAGGGTTCTGGTGCCATGTTTTAGTAGGTTCATTTTTCCCACATACAATACTGTATTTGTTGTATCACTTTGGGATATTCTGAAAGAAATATATATATATTTCAGAATGCTCAGTTCTCTTACTCTGATAATTGGGTGCAGGATAGATTTAGTGTCAGGGTCTGTTTTAATTCCAGTTTGGGTCTGGTTTTTTTTTGTTTGTTTTTTGTTTTTTGGATGAGGCAGGGCAACTTTAAAAGTACTTAGTAGTCTTTACTCTTATGAATTTTATCATCATTATTTTCTAATAACTATAATCATGGTTTCTTTTGAGAAACAGCTCCCATGCTGTTGTATTTACTGGATTTTTTACTCTCTCTTTCTATAGTTAATGGTGGGTACCATATCTTACAAACTTTGATGTGAGAGCACATTGTTGTGTTCTTTCTTCTCGGTAATTTTATCAAGTTGAAAGTATATAGAATATGTGAAGCTTGTAGCTAATTGTTGGTAAATATATGAAAATAAATTTGGTGGTACAGACTTTGCTTTTTCATGGATGAAAATTTAAATATATATATTGTAGATAAAATAGTATCATATTGAGATTGCGAAATAGAAAAATAAATTATAAAGAAAAAAATATTTTTTGGTATTGGACCTATGGTATAACAAAATATGTACATAATAAATGTTGCTGGCACAATTTGTTATCTATCTAAAAAATATGGAGAATAACAGCAAATTACAAACAAAAAATTCTAGATGGAATAAATGCTGAAATATTTATTAAAAATAGTAATTTTTTTTAGAATTTGTTTAGGAAATATATGAGAACATAGTAAGGAGATTATAAGAGACAGAAATTACAAAGGAGTGACAAGACAACAAAAAAATTAATATTTTTTATTGAAAAATACACTAAAAACAAGAAATAAACAATATACTAGGAAACATATGCAAGTTAAATGTTAATACAGTGAAGAGTTTTCTAAGAAATACAAAAACTTCCTAAATTTGTTTACAAATGATAACAACTTTTTTGAAACATGAGCATAATGATTAATAATACACAAAAGTGAAAACTAAAATGTACAGAGTGTATGTATACTCATTTAATTTTGCTATTGTTCAGAAAATGCAAATTAAAGTGTTAGCAATAACTACTTAACCCTCAAAGTAACATAATTCAATAACTGGAAAGTTAAAGCATGAATATTGCCAAAGTCCACTCTCGTTGACTGCCAAAAATGTGAGCATCAATAATTATGTTGGGGTGTATTTCTTAACATTTGTAAAGTAACTAATAAATATATACATTTTATATATATCTTTCACCTCTAGAAATCAAATATACATACACACAAACACACACTGTACAAACACATGTATATACCTGGACATGTTATAAGAAAAACATTTACAGAATGTTTATGGGGAAAAAAATAAACCTCAGATTTATTTAAGTGCCAATTGATAGTAGAAAGATTAAAATAATTATAGGACATCCTTACTATGGAATACTAAGTCACTGTACAAATGATTTAATTTAATTAATTAATTTATTTTTAATTATTTATTTATTTGTTTGTTTTTATTTTATTTTTTAGAGAGGGGAAAGGAGAAAGAGAGGGAGAGAAACATCACTGTGTGGTTGCCTCTCAGTTGCAACCCCAACTGGGGACCTGACATGCAGCCAAGTCATGTGCCCTGAGTGGGAATCAAACCAGCAACACTTGGCTCGCAGGCCAATGCTCAATCCACTGAGCCACAGCAGCCAGGGCTTTAATTTAATTATTAAATTTTTATTTCATATATTTGTATTTTCATGGTATATTAATGATTTAAAGAGCATACTATAAGCAAATATCTATATGGTTTATTAAAATGAGATACACATTTAATTATTTCTATAACACACAAGAGTACAAGCAAGGAAAATATAATAATGGGGAAGAAAGAAGGTGAGTGTTTTAGAGGTTAGAGAAAACAAAATGTACTTAAGTGGAAAAATATACCTGACATGGTATTAATTAAAAAATAATGTGAAAAATTATCCATGTTATTGACATTATAATAAGATTATACCTACCTATAACATATTTGTGGTTTTATTTTTTTAGGAAGGAAAAGATAAATGTATACAAAAAATTTCACATAAATAAATCAAAACATTGATTACATTATACAGTGCAATTATGGGCAACTCAAACAGTATTTCTAATAATTAATAATAAACTAATGCATATGTTCAATATCTTATTTTACATACTTGAATTATTCTAATATAAACTCACTTCTTCAAAAACCTTAACACACTCACACACACACATACGCACACACACACACAGACACACACACACACACTCTTGTTCCTGACCAGCAACATACATTTTCTTTCCAGACACTGGGGAACAATTTTTAACATAATTCCTATTGAGTTTGATTTTCCAGCTGTTTTAGACTTAAATGGGCATGCTGATTTCAAAACTGCAGTTAGTTTTCTTCTATCATGTCAAGTTTTTCTGTACAGCTTATCTTAATGTGACCACTCTAGGCTGGGTCGAGCCTGGATCGAGGGAACCACTAGCACTCTCCTACTGGGTGAAAGCAAACCTCCTTCAAGTGGGGAGAGGTTGGGGATGACCTTGGAGACCAGTGACAGGTTCATACTTCTCTACGCTATTCAGTTACACATGGGACAGTGTGGTGAAATGTTGTGATGTTGTGTGCTGCTCTATCTATATAGTGAATCATATTCTAAAGTGTAATCCGAGTTCTTGTCTGTATAAAAGGATTTAGCAGAATTCATTTTCTTATTTAGATACATACATATTTCCTTTCCTTCAGATCATGCCTGCCTCCACTATTTCTCATCCTAAGTGCCTAAACAACCCTGATTCGTTTTGTTATATCTGTGGCAGTTTTACCAATCCCAAAGGACAAACATCAGTGTATTTGTCAGGCAAGCCTATTTTGCATATTTTTGAGTAACACTTGGTGATCAAGATAAGTGTTGGGCCCCTCACAAAGTATGCAAGCAGTGTGTTGAGAGTTTATGGGTGTGGACGAAGGGAACACGTGATAAATTACCATTTGGTATACCTATGGTTTGGTGAGAGCCCAGAGATCATTCAAGTGACTGTCACCTTTGTATAGTGAAAATGTCATGATATAACAAGAAAAATAAATGTAAAATAGACTATCCTAGTCTACCATCAGCTATACACCTAGTGCCTCATTCAGCTGAAATCCTAGTGCCAGTTTTCATTGAACTACCCTCTTTCAAAAAACAAGAGTATGCTGAAGAACTAAGTGACAGCAATGACAAAGATTTTGAAACTGAAGATGACTCAGTTCATAAGGGATTTGATCAGCATGCGTTGAATGATTTGGAATGAGATTTGGGACTATCCAGAAGGCTTCAGAACTCCTAGCATAAAGACTGCACAAGAGAAACTTGCTTGAAAAAGGAGCAAAGGCACCCTACTTTAGATCAAGAAAAAGTGCATTTTTGCAGTACTTTCAAAGTGACAGTGGCTTTGTGTATTGCCATAACATACAAGGTTTAACAGAGGAATTGGGAATTCCAATCTCTTACTCAACTGAATGGCAACTGTTTATCAATAGCTCAAAGTAGAGCTTGAAGTGTGTCCTCCTCCACAATGGCAATTTATTTGGTGCAGTCCCAATTGACCATTCAGTTTTTTTTTTGTGTGTGTGTGTGTGTGTGTGAAGAATATGAAGACAAAGAGAGCCATTGATCTGTTGCAATATCACAAGCACAATTGGATCATCTGTGTTGACCCTAAAATGGTCTGCTTCTTTCTTGGTCAGCAATGTGGATACACCAAGTATCCCTGTTTTCTGTGTATGTGGGACAGCAGAGCTTGTGAGAAGCACTGGATGGAGTCAAATTGGCCTCCAAGATCTGATCTTAAACCTGGTGACCCAAACATTCTACATAAGCCACTTGTTGACAGAAAGAACATTCTATTCTCACCTCTGCACATAAAACTGGGTCTCATGAAGCAATTTTTAAAAGCTTAGCCAACTGTAGGAGACTATTTCAAGTATCTCATTTTGGCATTTCCTAGACTGTTGTTTGAAAAGATAAAGGCCAGCGTGTTTGATGGTCCACAGATTCAGCAGCTCATTAAAGATGAACATTTCATTGGGAAATGTCAGAATTTCAAAAAAATGCTTGGTTGTCATTCAAAAACTTTGTCAAGGACTTTCTTGGAAATACACGAGGAGAGAACTACACCAAAATTGTCCAGAAACTCTTAGAGAGCTTTAAATGCTTGGTTGAAAGATGAGCATCAAGGTGCATTTTCTGGATAGCCATTTTGCTGACTTCCTGAAAAACCTTGGTGCAGTCAGTGATGAGCAAGGTGAACGATCCCATCAAGATTTGAAGGTCATGGAGGCATGATATCAGAGTAGATGAGATGTACATATAATGGCTCACTGTTGTTGGAGCATCAGGAGAGATTTTTCACAGATTGAACACTGCAGGAAAAGCTATAAGCACAAATTTTTACCTTAATATTTATGTTTGGTAGCAGAACTTTACTACTTGTACACAATTGATTTAAAGTAACAGTATATAGCCTTTATATAAATAAAATAACTCTAATAAACAGTATATTTTGGTATTTTTTTCTTTATTTTCCTTTGTATGTACATTTTGTATGATTTTTGGGACAAAGGGAGGATATCCTGTACCTTAAAATGTTGATGTGATAGAGAAAAACTGGAGTCATTTTTGGATTCAGATGCCAAAATTTAGTCGAAAACAAGTGTCAGATCTAACTCAATGAAAATTGTGTTCCCCTGTGTTATTATACAAGTATGTTTACTAACGTTCTCTGTGCTTTACCAGAAGTGACACCATATAGTCCTTTTGTCAAATTAATATGTCCTTACTTTTCCCGAGTATGATACTTTCGTGTAGCATATTGTTACTTCTAATTATTCGCTAGTTTATGGTGAAATTAATGTATCTTAAATGCATAAAATACTTTGTAGACAAAGTTTTTAATTGTATTTCCTAATAATATGCTTCATATTTAGAATATTCTTGACCATTCAGGCTTATCCTTGAGGGTTAAGATATATTTATTTGTGTAACTTTTTTATTTGTGTTTATAGTTTTTACCAAGCTAAAACTACTAGGCCATGAAAAGATATCTGAAAAGGAAGGTATATATGAAAACAATTTTTCTGTCAGCAGATGGATATATTATATGATCTTATATCTTTAGATTTATTTAATCTAGAGACATTTTAAAAGTAAGTAAAAATATTTGATGTGTGATTTTGGAATATTGTTTTCCAAATTCCTTCTGTTGTGTGTAGTAGTAATAGTTTCCCTTTCTAATATCACTAATGTATCACTCTTTGCTATCTTTTTCTTATAGCAATAAACCCATTTCTAATAAAAAATAAAATCAGGTCATTCCTGTCTGAGCAATATTTTCTTCTGAGAATTGGCTTCAGATTTCAACTTATTTTTCTTTCTGTAGAAATATATTTTTACCATAACTGAATAATTTTTCAACAAGTGAAGAATTTAAAAGATAAATGTTACTCTACTTGTAAACTTTGTCTATGTATTTCCTTTAAGTGGATAACAGAGTGTGTAATAAAACTGGATGTAACAGAACTTGATCAGACTGTCAGAAAGCTGAAGGATATGATGGAAGATCTGTCTATTGTTAGCAGAAAGCAGAGAGCGAGAGAAAACGAGAGTGAGAGAGGATGATACTTTTCAATGAGAAAAAGGACAAAGACCTAACAACACTGGGAATAATAGTGTGAAGGAGAATTTGTCTTTCTTTATATATTAGGTGATTTTTCATAGAGAATCAATAGAGTACTTTTATTACTTTAGCAACAAGCTGACTGTGGAGAAACTTTCTGAACACTCACAAAGGTGCTAATCTAATATCCTGAAAACTCTCATCTTGTACAAATCTAATAAAGAGGAGTAGCTTTTTAAAATAATAGTTTGTCATTATTCATCATAAAACATGCCTTTTTATTTTTCTAGGAATATTAAACAATAATAGTTCAATATAAAGTAAAATACCTTTTATTTAGATGTTTGCCAACCTAAAAATACATTTTAAGAAAAAAAATTTTATTCTTTTCAAATAATTTGAATGACTAGATTTAATTTTATATAGTTTTTTTTTTGTTGTTGTTTATTTTACCCTTGAGCAGTCTTAAATGGATTCAGTAATATATAGACCTTTGCATCTACAGTTTTATGTTACCTACATTTTATAATGAGATAACAATTATATTTATTGATAACTGGTGCCAGAATTTCCCTTACGAAAGAATTCCTTTCTTTAGGAAAGTGTTTTGATGAGTTTTTTGTTTAAGTATGTTTTATTGATTATATTGTTACAGTAGTTTCAGTTTTTTCCCCCTTTGCTCCCCTCTGCCCAGTACCTCCTTCCTTTCCAGCAATCCCACCTCCCTTAGTTCATGTCCACGTGTTGTGCATATAAGTCCTTTGGCTTCATCGTTTCCTGTATTGTTCTTAACTTCCCCCTATTTTGTACCGGACAATTATGCTTCTTAATCCCTGCACCATTTCCCCATTTCTCCCCCTTCCCCCTTCCAGGTGATGACACTCCAAATTATCCCCATACCTATGATTCGGTTCCTATTATTGTTTCCTTAGCTGTATTTTGTTTTACTTTTTAGATTCAGTTGTTGATCATTGTGAGTTTGCTGTCATTTTAATGTTCATAGTTTTGATCTTCCTTTTTTTAAATAAGTCCCTTTAACATTTCATATAATATAGCTTAGTGATAAAGACTCTTTTAGCTTTACCTTGTCAGGGAAGCATTTCATCTGTCCTTCCATTCTAAATGATAGCTTTGCTGGATAGAGTAATATTGATTGTAGGTCCTTGCTTTTCAGCGCATTGAATATTGCTTGCCAGTCCCTTCTTGCCTGCAAAGTTTCTTTTGAGAAATCAGCTGAGAGTCTTTGTAGGTAACTCTTTGGAGGTGACTCTCTGCTTTCCTCTTGCTGCTTTTAGGATTCTCTCTTTATCTCTCACCTCTGGCATTTTAATCATGATGTGTCTTGGTGTGGTCTCTTTGGGTCTAGCTTATTTGGGACTCTCTGTGCTTCCTGGAATTATATGTCTATTTCCTTCACCAAATTTGAGAAGTTTTCCTTCATTATTTTCACCTAAGCTTTCAATTACTTGCTCTTTCTCTTCTCCTTCTGGCACCCCTATGATTCAGATGTTGGTATATTTAAAGTTGTCCCAGAGGTTCCTAAGCCTCTCCTCATTTTTTTCAATTCTTGTTTCCTCATTCTGCACTGGTTGACTGTTTATTTCTTCCTTATGTTCCAAATCATTTATTTGAACTCTAGTCTTCTTCCCTTCACCATTGGTTCAGTGTGGATTTTCCTTCATTTTTCTTAGCACAACCTTCACTTCTTCCCTTATGCGTTTGCCGTACTCAAGCATCTGTCAAGACTGTGAGCATCTTTATCATCAGTGTTTGAAATGCTGCATCTGTTAGGTTGGCTATCTCCTTGTTGCTGAGTTCTCCCACTGGAACCTTGATTTGTTCCTTCTTTTGGGCCATACTTCTCTGTCTCCTCATCTTGACAGGCCCCTGTGTTTGTTTGTCTCTGTGTCTTAGGTAGAGCTGTCACTCCTGTTATGTTGTAAGGGGTGGAGCCTTAGGGATTCGTTAGTACAGGGTGACCCATTTCACCATGTTGTGGCGCTATATGTGGGGGAGGGGTCTGAGAGGGAATAATGCTGCTTGCCCAGCACTTGCCCCTTTTCTAGGCACTTCTCCCCCTTCTTATGGGACTGGTGCCCCTGTAGCTGTTGCCCTGGCCTTTGTTCCCAAAGTGGGTGGGTCTGTGGGTGTTCTAGGACCATGGGGGCCCTTTAAACAAGTGAACTCTACTGAGAAATGGAAAGTTTCTGCCTCTACCCAACCTCCACTGGTTTGCACAGTCAGGAGCAATGAGGCTTGATTTTCTCTGGTGCTGGGAGCGCGGTCTGGTCAGGAGCTGGGAATGTTCCCCAGGTATCCCTCCTGACTTTTTAAAACAGGTAACTGTGCTTTCTGCTGGCATGCCACTGCCACCGCTCCTGCCACCACCACACTGCATTCTCTCCATCTCAGCTCTGCCCTTCCTACCTGTCTGGATGAGTATTTCTTCTTTATATCTTTGTTTGCTGGACTTCCATGCAGCTTAATTTTCTGGAACTTCTGGTTGTTTCTAGTTTTGAGGTAGTTGTATTCCTTCTTAGTTGTGGAGGGAGATGTGGCATGTCTGTCTATGCCTCCATCTTGTCTGGAAGTCCTTTTGATGAGTTTTGAATGAGTACTCTAGAAGTGGGTAAGTTCCAATACAGATAATATCAGCAACAAAAAAGTACAAGTTAAAACAAGAGAAGTAAGGAGGTACAGAAAAGGACCGACTGAATGAAAAGAGACTAGCATATAGTGTAGAAAGCTGGTCAATCTCATCAATGAGGTGAGCAAAAAATGCTTAGATGGTGATGAGCCCTGCCATTTCATTTCAAAAAGTTTACAGTACTTCAATTAAAAACACTTCTTAGTCTTTCCTAAAAAGTTTAAAAAGTACATAACATTCATAGATTGGGCACTTATTATATGTTAATGTATTTTTAGAAATAAACTACTAAATTTAATACATGGGCTATTTCGGTACTCAACAATATTGCTATTCAGAGTGTAGCGCACGTACCAGTAGCATGATGGAAGCTGGGCAGAAATGTGTATCGTGAAGTGCCCCTTGATTGCTGAATTAGAATTTACTGTCTAAGGGTCCCAGGTGACTTTTATGCATTTTTAATTTTGAGAAGCCCTTCACAGAAAGTTACAACTTCACACATGTAAGCAGAAGCCCAGAAGCTTCTGTGGACATGAAGTAGTAAGCCTTCTTGGCATTCTGATACATCCTTGGAATTTTATGGCTCATAGATGCTTGCGGTAGAATTGCAAACCATCCAATTTTATTGAGAACTCAAAAAAACAAGGTGTTACAACGTTACTATTGATGACAGAATTAAAGTAATAATTCCTGAAAATAGAGATTCGATTAAAGATAACTTTTGTTAGTGCCTAAAAGGATAAAATTTTGTACAGCCTGGTACAGATAGGAAGAATAGAGAGGAAAAATAATTCTGGAAAACAAAGCTTCATGAAGATATTCAGATACACACTAGGTGGCTTATACCACTAAGTTGAAAGAAAGGTCAAAAGTGAACCTGAAAAGGAAGATTGAGGTCAACTGGGAAAAATATCAGCTCTTCTGTAGAAAAAGGGAATAGGCAAGTTTTAAGATTTTGGGACAATAATATTGTCATTTGAGTACACAATAAACTGTACTAAAATTTTGCTTTTATGTGTACAGAGTTTATCTTCATACCTATCTCATTATTTACAATTATAAAGTCAATGAAAATTTAAAATATGGTAAAGGAATGAAGACAACAATTTTCAACTATCATTCTAATGTTAAGCCAAAATATTAAGTAAACTCTTTTAATCTGCGTGCATTTATTGTTTCATCATTACCCCGATGTTAAGAGATGTAAATATAGAATCTGATCTAATATAATGGAGTATATCTGAAGATATTTGCCCTATCATACTATGACCAGAAGGTTACTATATTAGATTTTAGATAAATGATAATGATGTAAAAAAGCTAGGAAGAATTTGCATTTTAAAAATTTATGAAATGCTTTTTATTGGTAAACAATTATATAGATTATATTTCAATATGAGATATAATTAATATTAACAAGCTTGATTTTTATGTGATCCTATAAAGCTTTTCATTTCCTTTGAATATTTTTCTGAAATAAAAATTGTTAGAGGATCAAGATAAAATAATGTGGAATATTCTTCTGTTAAAATGTTTATTTTATTTCACTCAGTAGAGATACTATAATGTTTTGTTAGAACGCATTCTGGAGTAGGACAACCAAGGTAAAATCTCTGTTTTCCTGTTAAATAGCACCATGGCTTGTTGCAAGTTATTTATTGTTTGTGTCATAGATTCTTGATCTGAAAAAGGGTAATGTTCTTAAAAATATTTAATAAAAACATGTCTCTGTAAAAGTATGTACAACAGAACCTAGCAAACCTAGCATATAACTTTTCATTAAATATATGAACATTTTATATACACACACAGAAATAGATATAGAATGCTAATTTTTTTTACCACTTATTTATTTATTTATTTTTAATTTTATTTTTTGGTTTCTCAATTACAGTTGTCCCATTTTTCCCCCATTGCTCCCCTCCACCCAGCCCACCCCCTCTCCCACAATCATATCTCTCCCCGTTGTCCATGTCCATTAGTCCTCCATACACGTTCCTTGACTAAACCCTTCCCTCACTTATCCCCCTTCTCTCCCTCCTCCACCCCCCTATTGACTATTATTCTGCTTCTTGTCCTATTTAGTTCATTTCTTTATGTTGTTCTTTAGTTTCCTGTATTAGGTGATATCATATGATATTCTTTCTTTGCCTGGCTTATTTCACTAAGCATAATTCTCTCTAGTTCCATCCATGTTGTAGCAAATGGCAGGAGTTCCTTATTTCTTTCTGCTACATAGTATTCCATTGCGTAAATGTACCACAGTTTTTTGATCCACTCATCTACAGATGGGCACTTAGACTGTTTCTAGCACTTAGCTATTGTAAACAGTGCTGCTATGAACATAGGGGTGCATAAGTTCTTTTGAATTAGAGTTTTAGGATTTTTTAGAATGCTAAATTTATTCATTAGGTTATCACTTTATTTTTATTCATAAATTCATGCATTATTTGTAGTCTATTTGGTATCATCAGACAAAGACTTGGTAAAACCACATTTTTTCATCAAGCTTCTGGGATCCATAGACATATTAGTGAGGCTTGGAAAATTTCTCACCAAATATTATTTGAAAATAGTATCTCTAATCTGTTTGTTACTTATAATGAAATAATGCCACCAATATTAGTTTGTGGTCTCCAATAAGCATATGCTAAAAGACTATTAGGTGTGTGAGGAATTTATGAAAAGGAATTCTTGGTGATATTAAAGAGGAGGGATAAGAATGAGGAGGGAAAGCTTTATGGGACACAGGTAGAATGCCTGTGAAAAGGCAAGGGAAGGAAGTTTGGGTAGAGTTCAGGGGGTAGTGTGCTCTAGGAAAGCTTCAGTCAAGGGGGAAACTTATCTGTTTTAATGATTCTTGTTTGAACATACATACCTGTACTGGTGCGCTCAGGTTCTTTTTTGTTGTTGTTTGTTTGTTTGGTTTGGTACATCCAACCTTAATTTCAGTGGCACTGCAGCTGGTATTATCAATCAAATTATATGATCACCACCCCAACATACCTTATTTCATTTGAAGTAAAATCAAAGTGATATAGTATAAAAATAATTGTATAAGGTATCTAACTCTAAAATCAGAAACAGTGATATGCCCTCTTTAAAACCAAATAGTGCATTAACCAAAATAATAACACATAGATTTTTTAATATAACAAAATCAAGCAATGTTACTTCACTATATTAAGAGTTTAAAAGGAATAATACATTGTTTAATGTCATATCAATAGATAAAGAAAAACATCATTTGGTAAAATTCACTATTATTTCATGATAAATTCTTTTAGTTGTATAAAAGCATAGTCCCTTAACCTGACAAGGATAGCTTTAAAAACCCCATATCAAATATAGGACAAGGGAAAATGTCAATTTATTTTGAAAACAAGAATAAGAAAACAATACTGATTATAATTCTACTCAATAGTGCACTGAGGAAATAAAAAAAGGCAATAAGATTATAAATAGAAAAATATAGTCCATGTTCAAGAATTATATGATTTTCTATTTAGAAAACATAAGAGAATTCATAAACAAAGGGAACTAATGTTAGCAATTTTATATCCATTTTTGAATAAAATGTTCAATATAAAAGGGCAGTTTTATTCCACTACACTGAGGCAAGCCCAATAACTGAGTTTTTAAAATCTCGTTTACAATAACTAAAATACTTACAAGTAATCTAACAAAACATGTTAAAGACTTAATGATAAAAAATAATATAATTAATGGACTCAATTCCATACATGTCAATTTTTTCCATATTGCTTTGTAGATTCAATGAATTTTATTCAAAATTCAAATCAAATTGAAGTGTGTGTTTATGTGTGTACATGGAAACTGACAATCTTACTCTAAAATGTAACTTGGTATTTAACACTTAATATACAATAGTGATGTCATTTACATCATTGTAGGAAGCACATATTTTTCTAATTATACTGGTAGATTGATTATCCTTAGGAGAAATGAAAAAAAAAATACTACATGTGGACCTTATATCATTATTAAAAAAAAGTTTCAGATTAATAAAAACCTTAAATTACAATGGTAAACAAATGTAGAATTTTCAGTGAAGTATCAGAGTGTTTAAGGAAACTATCCAAGATCACATTGGCTCAACAAAAGTTATATTAGCTAACAGTATCCACTGATAAACAAAAATATATATAATGTATAATATATTATTGCCAAGTTATACTCATGTCTCAGAAGACACATCTATCTTCACCAAAATCATCTCAAAAATTAATGCCATCTGGTCAAGATCTCAGAATGTGAAATGAAATGTAAATTAAAACCACAGTGAAATCCTCCTATACATGCATCTCAGTAACTAAATATATGGTGTTGATGATGATTTGGAGCAGCTGAACCCATCACATTTTTTTCATGGGCTTGCCATTAGTACAGATACTTTTGCTATATCTTAACACATGTATATGCTATGCTGTATAACTTCTATAATTATGTAGGACTCCACTTTCAATAGAACTGCTTACATACATGGGCCAAACAACATACACAAGAATATTCATAGCCAGATTTTTCATACTAAAAAAATTTTTTAACAGCCAATATAGCAAGGACTAGTAGAAGTAAAAATAAGTGTTGTTCATTCATACGGTTTAATTTTATATTTAAAAAATTACTAATTAATGAAAAATATTTAAAAACAGTAAATTTATTTTATGGTAACAAAAATATTAATATTGTTCAACTTGGATGTCTCATGTCTGGGAAAATTCATAAGGAAGTTCTTTATGTTCTGAAAAAATTTTAAATCATGATAATGTTACTTTCCTTTTATAAAAATTCATCAATCTGTAGACTTATGATTTGCACAAATTTCCATGTATTTGATTTACTTCAATAAATATATTAAAAGTTTTGAAAGAGTCAGATAGGTAGTGGTAAAAATGGGAATAGAAAAAAATTTAAGCTAAAAATAAAAGGCCAAAGCAAGAGACAACAAGTGTTTGAAATCAAAAGAGTAACTATTTGAGAAGCACTGATTCAGACAGAAAACAAATAGTGTTCTCCTTAGTAAGTGAAGGCAAGGGGTGTATGACAAAGGGAAAAGAAATGATTACATGAACAGACGGAAGGAATTTCTATCTGTTAATATGCTAAGGAAAGAATTTCTGTAAGTTTATATAAGCTAACTTAGTGACCTTTATTCTAAAGACGTTCTATAATTTTCAATCTCGTAATCATAACAAATAGTATTTTGGACTACAATGTGCTTTAGGGCCAGCCCAAAGGTTATTTTGATCAGCTTTCACATTCCAAGCGTTTGAGGACTAAGTCCTGCAAAGTATAGTTCCTCTCGAATGGCACCTCTGAGTCCATTTTAAAGTAGTCTCATTTACAATATTTGTTTTTGCAAAATGCAAAAAGAATGCCTTTAATGTTTGAAAAGTTTTTGTGGTTCTAGAGGGAAGTGTTGATATGAGATGCTTCTGGAAGGAATGTGGGGTCGTTGAAGATTTTTTGTGGGTTTGATAACATGTTTTAATGCTTAGGAGAATGATCTAGCAAAGACGAGGAATTTAATGATGCAGAAGTTCAAGCAGCCACGTAATCTGTGTTCTTACAGCTCTGTTTTCTTCCATCAATCTTTCCAACAGGCCCACGAACAATGCATAATGCAAACATGATCATATAATTTCTCTTGCTTAAATCTGTTTTAAAGACTCCTCACTAATTTCAGGATGCATTTTACACTTCTGGCACTGATCTATGTGCTACATATACATAGTTGAGCAAATAGTGATAGCCCTTGCCCTAGAAGAATTTATAATCTAGTTGGAAGAAAAGGTAAAAACAAATTAAACAAATAAACTGAAGGAGTGCTGTCATAAAGAAAATACTAAGTGATACTTGTATGCAGTTGGGAACGTTTCAGGAGAAAGGGTATATAGATCCTAGTGCCCAGTACTATTTGTAGTGTTTCTGTCCCCATTCAAGCAATCATCTGACATCCACTGGGTGTCCTACAACTTAATGCAATTCTGACACCATTTACATAGAGATAATGTCATGTCCCACAGGTTAAGGGCTTATAAGATGTCCCACCACCAGTTCAGACATAAATTGGAGAGGGGAGATATGTGTACATCTTATATGAATGGTGACATTTTTGTAACAGAAACAAAAATCTGTTAAGATAGATGGAAAGAAGAGGAAACTCATTTGCTAGTACTAATGTCAACGCTGATGATTTGTATGAATTAAACCTTCTATCTTTATTTCACTTTTCACATGTAGGACTCTTTCATTCTATTGTGATTTCTCTGCTCTCGAAGTTCCCACTGGTCAGAGAGGGACAGGAATGGCTTGTAGTTTGAGAACCATTCCTAGTCTTTTGTGATCCAATGTATCCTTTCCTTGTACATAAAAAAGAGGCAGCAATACCAGCCATCACATTTCACCCCAAAATACTTGTCACAATAAATGTGACTAAAATCCCAATATCCAAAACTCACAAAAGAGATTTCCCCATAAGTTATTTTGTTGTTGATGTTGTTTCCTTCCCTGTCGTCGTCGTCGGCAGCCGTCCGTCTCGAGAGACGATGGTGTAGCTTCTTAAGAGTCTATCTGCACCGCCGAGAATGGCTGTGCAGTCCGACTCGGGAGTGACACGGTATCTGTCTCCTCCCGTGTTGAATCGACATCTTGCGATGACGCTGGAGTGTCCTCTCCAGTGAAGCTGAAGCTACAGAGCCTGGGCAGGGTGATATGGATATGGAGGGTCTGCTGTTGCCCATGCAGCAGACCCCCCCTCTCTTCGCAGCTGAAGGATCCAAGGGAAAGACGGAGTCAATACAGCTTGGCTTCAGGTGCGCCGCAGGAGTTGCCGGTGTTGACTACAACGTCAAACCGCCTTAGGGACTCCGGCTCCGGATTTTCTGTCGGGGTTTACTCCCTTAGCCTTTCCCCTGAAGAGGTATGCCGCAAGGCAGCGGAGGTCTTTTGGAGTCAGAGTTTTCCTTCTCTGATGTGCCCTGACTGGAAGATCGAACCAGCAACACTTAGCTCGCAGGCCGATGCTCAATCCACTGAGCCAAACCAGCCAGGGGAATCCTTCCCTGTAAATCGCTGTAAATTCTAAGTTTACCTGGACTCCATATCTATTTCTGTACTCTATAAATCAGCCAAGAGAATGAGAATTGGATTGGAATGATTAAATTAGCATATTATCCTCCTTTTGTAGTTCAGTGGGTGGCAAAATCAAGAAGGCCAGATCACTCAAATGAAAATTTAAAAAAAAAAAAAACAACTTTAAATAAATAATAAATAAACCTCATAGACAACAATATGGTCATTACCAGAGGGAAATTAGGGGGAGGAGGAGGCAGGAGACAGTACATGGGGGATAAATGGTAGTAAAAAGAGACATCACCTGGGTGGTGAACACACCATACATTATACAGATGTTGCTTTCTAAAATTGTATACATTAAACGTACATAATTTTATTAGCCAACGTAATCCCAATAAATTCAATTTAAAAAATGTTTTAAAAAGGGCATATAAGTTTTTTTCACCATACCAACAATTTTCTTTATAAAAAAGATAATTTTTATTTATAGAGCTGTGTGCAATATTTCCAAAACACAAAAATTTGACATTCTGTTTCTAAAGACTGTGAAGTAAATTCTCTCTTTCTATCCCCCTCTCTCCATATGTATAATAAAATTGAAGTTGATATGGCCCTATAAATTACATGAATTGCTTCAATATCTGTCAAAGGTCAACATTAATTTGTTTAACTTACTCATAGTCTTATAATTATTTTCCTTTTCTGTTTCAAGCCCTCATGGCTTTGCATATCCTGTTTCTTCTGCCTGACATAACCTTGTTTTGTATTGCATCTTCCCAAACTACATTCAACTTTCAGTAACAGGGAAATAAACTCTAACAATGATTTTGGATTTGGTTATTAGGAAGTGTCATCCAAAATATGAAAATATAAGGATGGGTTCCAGTTTGCTGCATATTGAGAAGTGACTGTAACATGAGAAAATGTAGGGAAAGATGAATGTTTACCACCTTTGAGCATTTGAGTATATTCTTACACTTACCATTTTTTTGGCTTTCTTGTAGATCCAATTTTCTCTTTCCTATTATTTTTCTTTCTACCTGAAAAACTTTTTATAATATTTCTTGTAGTGAAGATCACCTGACAGCAATGGTTGTCTGAAAAAGTCTTTATTATATCTCTATTGTGAATATATATTATTAATACAGTATCTAGTTAAGCAGCCTTTTCCCTTTTTGTTTTTTAAAGGTATTGCTACATTGTCTACTACCTTAACTGTTTCTGAAAAGAAGTCTGTTGTTATTCTTATCTTTTTCTCCTCTTTCTATAATTTGATTTTCATCATTTACTGTTTTCAAGATCTTTTCTTAAACACTGCTCTCCACCAATTTGATGTAATGTACCTTGGTTTGGTTTTCTTTAAAGATTTTTAGTTTCGGAATCTCTAACTTAACAGTTTTCAACATTTGGGAAAAGGTTCAGCGATTATTTATTCAAAAAAAAATTTCTGTTACCACACTTCTTCTTCTGGAACTATATGTGTGTATATGTGCATGTTTTTTGGTGTCTGTTAGATCATGTGATATGGTACCATATGTGACACTGTATTTTGTTTCAAATACATTCTTCTGAAAATTTCTTTTTGTTATATCTTCAAATTTACTGATTTTCTCTTTCCTGTGGTTTCGATCATGTTTTATAGCCCTTAAATTAATTTTTCAGGTATTATATTTTACATTTGTACAAGTTCTACTTGTGTGTTTTTACATTATTCTTTTCTCTCCACATTATGTTCAAACTTGAGTATACAGCGCATTCTTAGACTGTTCTTTTCTGCAAATTCCATCTTTTTTTGCCATTTATAGGTCACTTTCAAATGATTGCTATATCTTCTAATTTGTCCTGAGTTCATTTTTTTTTTTTTTTGGAAGGTTCTATCCTCATATAAACTACTCTGGATATTTCTAGATATGTTGCCATCCCACACTTCAATATTTATTTGCTCAATTGAGCAATATTCCTGGATTCTATTATGAATGTTGGTCTATGCCAAAATCCTAGGATATAATGAATAATATATCTCACCTCATATTTTCCCTTGTCATCAGGAGCCATGGATATTTTATAAAATAATATATTGTCATTCTGTTGTTGTTTAGTATATAAGAATAATTATAGAATATTTTATTTATTCTTAGACAGAAGAGAAATAACCTTCAGAAATGTGATTGTGAAATGAATTAAAAGACAGTTACATTTTTCATGGAATTTTTATTTAACAACGGGAGGAACGATATAAAGAGAAGGTTGTTGTTTTTAATTAAGCAGTTGTTAATAATACATTTTTTAAAAACAGGTATTATTAGAGCAGCATTACCTAGTACTCCCATGTAGAATTTCTACAATGATTTCACATATGAATTTCTTAACTTAGTGGTAGGTAAAAATAGCCCAGAAAACAGAGTAAGTTTAACTTAGCATGACACATGTTATATTCTAATGAATTGTTCTAGTACAAATGTTACATTGTACTTAATTGCCCTTAGAAATTTTTAGTGTTAGTAATTATCTGTATTAAATAATTTTCCAAAACACTTCTAATTTTTGAAAATTATATTAATCTAAACTAACAATACAGTTAAATTTTATATAACAAAGTTTTGTATCTAAATCATTTTTAAAACTTATATGTTAAAGTGTTTCTTCTCATATAATCCTTAAAAAAAGGCAGCTCATGAAATTCTATGAATAATTATTTAAAAATCAGTATGTTTTCATTTGATTACTGAACTTTTTGTTGAATAAAATTCATGTCACCAATATATAAAATAATTTTTAATATTAGCTGTTTGGAAGATATATTTGTGCAATATAGATATGGTAATAATTTCTTGTATTTTTAAAATTACTTAAATGATTTTCATTTTCATTTTGCTTTAGCTATGTGAACTTAATTTTTAATACAATGACTGTGATTAAAAATTACATGATTATTTATTTTTTTTATTGTGAGATTATTGACTGAAATGCACTAAGTTATTGGATGAAAACCTGATAAAAGAAAAAGAAATTATAATAATAATATAGATACAAAATTCTCTGGGTAAAACATAATAATAACTGTGGTGATATAACAAGCCACTAAAGTCTATTTATTCCAAAATTATTTTATTCAATTTTAATTCATTATTGCTTTTATTGTTAGAGCAATTAACTTTTTCTGACATATACTTGTATACAATATATTAAGAAATTAATGTACTCTGATTACCATGTTTTAGATTTCATATATTTCAAATAGCTGCATTTAAAGATTGCCTTGCAATTCTATTTTCATATGAGGAGACATTTTGCAAAAAAGAGATTTATGATCGCAAATGTTAGTATAGATTTATGCTACTGATATATGTGTGTGAGTATGCCTATAATTTAAACATATTTGAAACTATTCAAGAATATATATTCATGAGGAAGAATAAATTCATTGGCATGTAAAACTTACATGTTGCATATATACACAAGAACATAAGACTACAGTTTTATTTTATGTTTTTAATACAATAAACTGTTTATTTAAAAAGTTATCACAGAACTCTCTAACATCAATAAAAATATTATCACATTTAACTGTAATTCTAAATCATAGTTTGGTCCTCTCATAATTTCAAGGGGAAACGTGAGATTAAAAAATTTTGAAAGTATTTTATTTTTTGAAATTATAGAATATTGCCACTAGAGAAGTATAGAAAACTGGGCCATAATTATTTTTTTCCAGATGTGGGCCACTCTTCTTTTTTTCAGAGCCTTTTAATAGAATGTCTTTTTCTATTTACAGCTTTGCTTTGCTTTTCAAAATATAGTCCTGGGGTTCATGTAAGCATAAGCATCCTATATAACTAACATATTCAGTTTCCCTTATTTGATTCTTATTCATGAATGTTTTTCAGATTAATGTATAATAAAAAATATAAAGGAATCTAAATATAATTTTAAAACTAAACATCTAAAAATAGAATTAAATTTGAGCTCCAAAAACAAAATGTTTAATAATCTGAAGAATTAGATATTTTTTCAAGCCAAATAACTCCCCAAATCCAAAAGAGATGTAAGAGAAACTAAAGGCATGCAAAACGTTATGAATATATAACTCATCTAATTAGTATGGAAACTAACATGACATTTTGTTGAATGACTTTAAAATATGTATTGCCTTTTTCTGAGAGTACTGATATTTGAAAGCTTGGTATAACTTGTTGTCTATGTTATTATGATGTGAAAGCATAATGTGGTGTGAGGAATATTCATATACTCCAGTCTAAGGTGTCATTGAGAAATAGAATCATTGTAAGTTTCAATCTGTAAAATATGAAAATTTTAATAGAAAAAGTTAATTGCTACATGCTCTATGAATTACTGTTGTATTAAATGTTCACAAATTTAAGAGAAAGAAGGAAATGTAAATAATGTACATATTTGATTTAAGGAGAAACACAATCTAACATTTTTCTAAAATTACAAAAGAAGTTCTGACTATCCCTACTATATGTTTTTAATTTGTATTTAAAAAATAGTCTCTATATATTAGTATTAAAAAGGGATACTTAAACATAAAGCACAAAGACACCAGGTAAATCTGTTAGCAGCAAATGGCACGAGAATGTTATCAGCTATTGGATCTTGGTTCAGCAACCTCAGTACTTGAGTTCTGGCTAAGGAAGAATTCGGAGTCAAGACTCAAATACAAACAAAAGTTATTTAGAAAGTCACAGGGGTAGAAGTAAGCTGTGGAAGAAGTGAACCAGTTGGACTGCCTGAGCTCTGAAACAAGTTACAGAGAGAAAAAAAAAAAAAAAACAAAAAACATATCCTTGAGTAAAGATTTATAAAGGGAGGGGGTATAGGAAAAAATGTTCCTTCTTTCCATCTAGACTCTTTGACTGGTTTAATAATTGATACAAAACAGATTAACAAGAGAAAAACAATTTCATATGTATGGGAACATACTGGAACCCCATGAAGTTATGAAGACTCAAAGGACAGTTTTTAAAATAGCTTGAGCTAAGAAAAGATGCAGCAGTGCGAAGATACAAAGGGAAGAGAAGTTCATTCACAGGAAAGCAGACAGGATGTTTGGAAAACAAAGGTCACTGTGTTACGCTCATAAATCTCTTAAACGCCTTTTAGCTAGCTGGTAGTAGCTCTTTTCCTCATAAAGGCCTCTTTCCAATGTAAATTTAGGTAGTTGAAGGGAAGGAAAAAGCTTTTCCTGAATCTGCTAGGTTTTAATTGCTTTGAGCGCAAAACAAACCTCTTGACAAAGTGGCATGATTGGGGGTGACACATTTTGTTCCCCTTCAAAATGTTTCTTCTTTTGGTATTCCTGTCACAAAAGTAATAAGGTTAAAACAGAAGCCATTTTCTATAACAAGCATAGTGCTTCATATTAATATGTTTAATGGATAGAGTTGACCTTTAAATTATGAAACACAGCAATGATTCTGCTAAATAATAGGTCATCTGGAAAAAAGAAGTTTTATTCCAGGTTATAAAGCAGAAACAGCTACCAAACATGTTTTTGATGCCTAGTGAAATACTTCACAGCATAGGAATAAAACATATTAATTATAAAGTATAAAAATAAATTTAAATATTTTTTCAGCGGTTCAGTCAGTATAAGTTGCTGCTCTCTTGTACATATTTGTGCTTTAATGGATGGTTGGAAATAATACCACTTTTGTTAATTAATAGTTCATATCTCAGTCAGAGTCTTAAGCTGATTAATAAACCTTAATGAACAAGCTATATTTGGCTTTTCTATGGAATATAAATACAAGTTATTTTTGAGGTGTATCAGTGTGGGTTCAATACATGGCCCTTCTGCCTCCCATGACTGAGGGTTAGTCAGAGGGCTGATGGCAGGAAGGAATGTGTGTGGTTTTGGAAATGGATTGTAGCTTCCTCCCTATCAGCTTTTGGGAGTGGCTTCCTGTCCTGTGACTATTTCTTGACGTTTTCTTTACATGGAAGTAATGTAGTTTAGTCATGCATAAGACCCATGCCTGCTTTGTCTGGAACCCCTTAAAACAAGTGTCACACATGCACGCAAGGGCCCGATGCTGCTTTGCCGACCTGCTGCAGTCTGTGCATCCTGTAATGTGAATATTAAAGGCTCTGTCTGCTCCATCCAATCGTCTTTGTGGATTTTTTGGCTTATTCGAAGGAGTAGTCAAGATCCCCAGACTCAAACACCTGCATTACAATCAAGAAAATGTACCTTTTATATAAAATTTAGCTTTCAATTTTTAACGAACCTTCTTCATGTACATCGACTAAATGCAAGTGATCAACTCACTTGTATTTAATTTTATGTGCCAATTTTACAGATAAAGATTTTCAATTAAAAAAGTAAACTGTATAGTTTCTGCTATTTCTTCCTAGAGGCATGAAATTATTATATATTTTAATTTCCATTCCACTCCATTAATTATGCAACTTTTAAAAGTACATAAAGATGATTCATTATTGGCTGAATTGAAAATTAATGAATTCACTTGAATTCATCTGTGATAGGTTTTCCTCAACATTTTTTTTGTTTATTACCTGTATATTTGCTATAAATTGTGACTATAAATTAACATTTTTGGAAAATTAATGTGGTAGATGGCATTCAGAAAGGGAAGTCATTATTTAAAATTTTAATTCAAGTCCAATATGTTTAAAACATACAAAATTAAAAAAAAATTATACATAATTTAGTAACTTTATTTCAAAAATTAGACCTGATTTAGTAATGTGACTAGACAATGATATTACTCATCTAGTATATACTCTTATTATTAAAAAAATTATTTATTTATTTATTTCTAGAGAGAAGGAAGTGAGGGAGAAAATGAGAGAGAGAAACATCAATGTGTGGTTGCCTCTTGTGCCCCCCAACTGGGGACCTTGTACTCTTCTTCAAAACAGGAATTTGAGAGTAGCACCTAGCTTACAGCCATTCAATTTTGCTGCAAAACCAGATGGTTAAAAATCTAACCTTAGCCTAATAAGTTATTTCTATAATTATTGCCAGAGTCTACTTGAAGAAAAGCGCCCTAGCTAGTCTTGAGCCTGGAGTTGGCTGAAGGCAGTATCTACGAGACTGACAGAAAGCAGGCAGTTAATTCTCAGAGGGTGAAGTGTAACGAAATAGTGACCATGAAAAAGTTAAAGGAAAGACAAATGGGACCATTATTTTTCTGGCTGAGAGCATATCTTATTGAGAACAATTCCTTTGGAGAAGACAGAGTTTTGCTTTGATAAATACTGCCTAGGAAGGCCGCACTTTGATCTTTGCCTTACTTCAAGGGTACACATCAAAATACACTTAATGAGGATGAGTCTCCCCTTCAGGTAAAGATGGACGCAGGGGACTAACAAATTTGCAGCTATATATTTTTATGTCATTTTTCTAACTTACATTTCTATATAATACTTTACAGATGAAGAAATAGAGGCAGAAGTTACATAACTTGCTCAAATGGCAACTAAATTTAGAAGCAGAGACAGGTCTGGAATTTATTCCAAGTTCCAATCCATAGCTCTCTCTCTTCTTCCTTTCAATGTGGTTCCCATATCATCTGTATCAAGTATCATGTTATATTGGCAGAGCTACAGATATTTACAAGACTGATTTAATGTTAAGGGTTGCAGGAATGCTCATAATACCGACAATAATTTTAATAAATGTTATTAAATACAGGGTGAGACCAAAGTAGGTTTACAGTTCATATGAAAATAATACAATAATTAATTAAAAATAAACTATGTTTTGTGTACACTCACAACTGTAAACCTACATTTGCCACACCCTCTATATGCTGGAGACACTGGATACCTTCTTTAAAATTATTCTCACTCTTCCATTTTATAGATGAGTAAATTGGGAAGTGGGAATCATATCCATCTTTTTCAGTCTAGTGTCTTATGATGTTAATTGCCCACATTCAAACTGATAAGTGAAAACGAATGCAATCTTTCTTCATACCAGTTTTGGTTTTACCTATATTATTAATTCTAATAATTTATTAAAATAATTTTCTTTTTGTAGTAAGCACATAGACTGACAATAAATCATATCGTCTTTTTATATCTGAAAATACAAATAACACTCAGTGTCATGCTTTGTGTGAATTCACATATAAATAGAAATTAAATGAAAAATCTTATAGATCAGAATGCAGTGAAAGAGCACATTAATTAAAAATATGTAGTTGGTTTTGGCTGCTACAGGTATATGGGACTTATCTTTATTAATTATGATGTATATTTATATATTAAAGAATCCACATAGAAATAAATTGTTATAAATCTTGAAGTGTGTTTACTTCTTGCAAGTAAATTTGATCATATATTAAATAACTTATTGAACTAAATATTGTTATCTTCATTGTACTTCAGTGCATAATTATACTGGAAAACATTACATCAAAAAATATGAAACGAATAAAGTAATTTTACCAATATTAATACTTAAAACATTTTAATATTTAATTTAGAAGAATCATCTTATATTATAAAAATAAATCTCTCGAGAAATATAACAAGTCTACACAGACATGCAAGGTATTAGTAAAAATGGAGATTGATGGTAAAAAAAAAGAAAGCATAGTGTTCTCAGATGAGAAGGGGACATTTTTTTAATGTTAAATGTTAAATTGATTAATATAGCTTTGAAAGAAAACTAGAGAGATATTTTTAAAAAGTGATTTTGTTTCCCAGAATGGACACTGTGGGTCCCCGCTGGAAAGTTTTAATTACTTTTTCCATTAGTTTTTCCTTAGTTTTTAGAATGTTAAGAATCAAACATTTTGAATTCAACTGAGATTCTACATTAAAAGAGAAAAATCTAGCCCTAGTCATGTGGCTCAGTTGTTTGGAGCAACATTCCATACACCAAAATGTTATAGGTTCAATTTCCGTTCAGGGCACATACCTAGGTTGTGGCTCCACCCCCAGTTTGGGTGTGTACAGCAGACAACCAATTGATGTTTCTCTCTCACATTGGTATCTCTCTCTCTCTCTCTCTCTCTCTGTATGTATATATATACACATATGTACATATATACATATACTATATATACATATATATGTATATTTTCTCCTCAGGTGAGAGTTAAAAAAAGAAAAGAAAAGAAAAATCTATATTGTTGTTACAGAACCCCTGAGCTCTCCAATTGAAACAGAACCCACAGGCTGTTTTGTTAGGGGCTCGATTGCCCGCTGCTAGAATTATAACTCTCAATACCAGAGTTCAGTGAAAAGAAAAAGAATTATTTATTTAATAGTTATATATATTTAGATTATTTGTGGATTTCTGTCCTTAAGTCTTACTTTCTTTAAAACACCCACAAACACATATTTCTGCCTCTCCCTACCAAACTAGGCTAGTTTTAGAAAAGTTAGAGAAACCGTTTCCCTACTTCCTAGACAAAGTTCAGCTTTACTGGTAGCTGCCAATTATTCAATTCTGACTGGGGAGGCCTTGTCTGTGTTATGGTGCCAGCCCAGCCTCATTGTAAACTGCATGGAGTTTTCCCTTCTCAAAGCCGCATGATATACCTTCCTTTTCAAAGCAGCATGGTGTCCCTTCCTTTTCCAAGTCGCATGGTGTACCTAGTTAAAATGTCTGCTGCTTATTTTTAAATCCCTGACTGCATCCTGTGGTGCAGTGGGCATGGTACCCAGTTCTGACCATTCACAGAACCTCATGCAGGCTCTGTGTGCTCTTTCCATACCATCCCCTGGTCCAAGACCCCTCCCATCTTCTTGAGGCCTTGGAAGCATCAAACCATTTGCATAACAAAGACACTAGCCACTATCCCCAGGCATGCAAAGGCATCCTGAAAGCTGCTTTCTTTTTCCCATCCCCCAGCCTGCAGACTCTGGGGACCCCCAGACACCCCCATTCTGTAACATTGTCAGACATGTTATATCAACCCTATTTATATAGAAAAAATAATAATTTGAAAGAAATGAGAATAATTTGGTACATAATAATTTATGAACAAATCCTTGTTATCATTCTTAAAGTGCTCTTTCTAATAAAGTTTCATTTCATAGGTTGTCTTAGAACAGATTAATTTCCAAAATGTTCTGTCACAAGATAATTTTTGATGAAACATTATTGATTACAGTAAAAATTTAATCCATATCAGAAATATATGCATGTGATTTTCTATAAACATGAGTGGATAGGATTGCAAAGTAATTAACACATTGAATATGTGTGGATATGTATAATTGCTTATCATCTTTCACATTATCATGTGATAACACATGACAATGCACAGCTCTAAATCACTTAATAGAGAAAATATCATAAATACTTATTTTTTAAAATATGAATACTACAGGATAGTTCTTTATAGATTCAAAGCAAGTATAGCAGTTTGGCATTCAAATAATAATCTTTGTGTAAAGCATATTTTATCTTATTGAAGTAAGAGAACTAATGAAGCCTGGCCAGTAGCTCAGTTTTGTTGGCACACATCTACCTGTGCATCAAAAAGTGCAGGTTCAATCCCAGGTCCAGGTGCATAATGGGAGGCTACCAATTGATGTTTCTGTCTTGCATTGATCTCTCTCTCTCTCTCTCTCTATCTCACTGTCTGTCTTTTTTCTTCTCTCTAAAATCAATAAAATTAGTTAAGATCACTAGTGTTAATTACTTAAATTTTATAGCTTATATTTTTATTTAATCACAAGGCAGTTGTTTACATGATGTAATTTTATTGTTAATGCTACCAAGGTATTTTGGAATGCTAGATATTTGAATTAATTAATATATTAATTAGCTCCATAAACTTATATTATTTGAATCAAAGATAATGTAAAGATACAGTATAAATATGAGATAGCTTTTCAAAATGTCAGCATAAATATCTGAAGGAAAAACTCCTATAATTAATGTCAATTGATAAATGGAAAAAATAATTGAATTAAAAGATGACTATTTAGAAAAATTTGATGAGTCATCAATGGATATATACATAAAATGGAGTAAAGTTTGATGAGTAATCACATACATATTCCAAAGTATCACCTCAAACATACTTTGTAATGACACAGAGGGCATAGTTAATGCTAGAAATTTGACATAAACTACATCAGCCATGTAATCAAAGTTAACAACCAGTATTAAGACAAACCATTATCAAGAGCCACTAATACAAAACACTGGAAACAATAAAACGTCACTTCTGTCATGTTGCTGAAATATGTATTACTTTATTATGATCATGAAGAAATGCCAGATGGGCTCTGGCTGGTGTGGCTCCGTTGGTTGAGCGTTATCTCACAAACCAAAAGGTCACAGGTTTGATTCTTGGTCAGGGCACATGCCTGCATTGCAGGTTTGGTCCCAGGTAGGGGAGCATCAAGAAGCAAATGATTAAAGTTTTTCTTTCACATCATTGTTTGTCTCCCTCTTTTTTCCTCTTTCTTCCCCCTCTCTCCCTCTTAAAAAAATGCCAAACAGGCCCATATTGTAGAACACTTTACAAATAATGGCTAGAATTATTTTTTAAAGCACTGTTAATAAAGACAACGAAAGACTGAACTAGGGGAGAATAAAGATAGAGACACGAGATTTTATGAAACTTGCTATAGAAGATTATTTGGGTACAGGTTTTATTTTAGTTTCATTTTGCCATGAGCACATTATTGAAACAACTGGGAAATATCTTTAAAATCTACAGAATAGAGAATAGTTTTAGGTAAATGTTTATGTCCTTATTTTGGTAATCACAACATGGTTTTGTAAACAAATATCTTTGTTCTTAAAAAAGACAGATGACATATTTAGAGTAATAGGTACCAGATGCCTTCATGTTATACTAAAGGAACTAAAAAATAATGTGACTTTGGTCGCATAATTGATTGAGATTAATCTGTAGAATATTTGGGGTCTAATTCGGTGTTGGGTTCCCCCTAATTTTGGTATTGTTTCTCCTGAAGATAATATCATTTCTGTTTTCTTTCAATTTCCATAACATAATCTGAATGAATTACTTTGAGCTTCTCTCACAATTGCTTAACTCTGGCAATTCTAATATAAAATTTCCATTAGGACCACCCTCCATTATCCTGATGAAATTAAGTTCTTTGCAGTTAACCAACTTTGTTATTTTAATAGTTAATTTGTGTATGTGTGTGTATATGTGTGTGTGTGTTCTCTTTAGGACATTTTTAAGGTCATGAAGCTACACTTTGGTATTTTCATATTTTATATTTAATTCTATTATGTATTTCAACTTAATATATTGTCTATGGTGGTCAAGAATGAAAAGAGTCTAAGTTTTTATAATACTTTCTAGTTTAAAAATTAGCCTGCCACCAAGTCAGGAATGCTGGTAGAAGAATTAAGATTTCTGACTCAGAGAAGTAGAAAGTTTGTTGCTCACAGCCAAGGCAGTAGCCATAGTACCAACGTTTGTATAAGTTCCACAAGTAACAATTTCTACAGGGCTACCTGAAGAGGGGTAGAAGAAACCCAAACAAGGAGATGATTGCATTACCAAAGAGAAACCTTGAGCCTAATGATCCCAACATTTTAATAATGTGCAGGGACTATGCTTACCATTTCCTGCAGAAGAAGAACACTATCTCTATTTCCAAGATTATAATCAAAATTATTTATTGTTCTGGAAGAGATGCTCATCCTCTTTACCTTGTTTAGGTTGTTTGTGATACAAGCTTCCTTGAGAAGATACCCTGGAACAAAGATAATCAGTGACTCCTCTTATAATTCATGCAGAAACGTGAAAGACATAATAAATCATCTCCTAATAATATCTACCTCAATTTTTTCCCTAGTTTATAGTGAGTCTCTCTAAGTATGCCATTTCACTGGTGCCTCTTACTAATCTGATGGACATTGACTGTCCCCAAATCCATTCAATTTGTCTCATTTATAATTAATTTAAGTTTCTATTGATGGACTCCCAAGGAGAAGTGTGAGGCTTAAGAATGTCTACAAAGACCCCATACACAACCAGTAGTACAAATTCTATAAACCATTAGAGTCTACCACAGAAACCCAAGCAGATTTTTCCATAAGTTTCTGTATTGACTTCTCTACCTACCTTGAGGCATTAATCCAAACATGAATGGTTATTGACCTATGATTTTTCGACTTTGCAATTGTGCAAAAACAATATGTACTTTGGTTTTTGAAATTTGTCCTTTTCCCAGGCTAACACTATGCTGTAAGATATTGCCTCATATTGCTGGGCAGCAGCAGCAGCAAGCCACAGCTCCCAGTCAGTTGCATGATCATGAGGTTAAACAACTGATACTGTACATTATATTCATTATTAGATACCTTTGTCCAACTGTAGGCTAAGGTAAGTGTTCTGAGCATGTTTAAGGTAGGCTAGGCTAGGCCATGGTGTTTGGTGGGTTAGGTGTGTTAAATGCTTTTTGACTTAAGATATTTTTTTCAATTGTTCAAGGTTTTATTAGCATGTAACCTTATCAAAAGTTGAGGAGGATCTGCATAGCAAGATGTGTTTACAATAGCAGACTGTATTTTTACACCTATAAAGCTTTTCTATTATCCTTATTAATTATAGTGAAATGAGGCCAAATGAATAATTTCCAGGTTGTATTATTGATCATGTAAGCTAAAGTCAGGGACATAGCTTGAACCATCTTTTCTAATTGAATGACTTGCATGGTAGAGATGACTGCATGAAGTGTAATCATAAATAACAAGTCCACTATCCCATTACAAACTCATCCAGTGATCCAAGGGTAGCCTCATTTGAAATAGGTCACAGTCTGATGAATAGGTCTGTGTAAATGAATCTAGTGCTTGTTTTTGGAGCAATTACCTGAGAACAATCAATCCTATCTCACTCATTAGTCCACACTATATACAGAATAGCATTATTAATCTGCCCAATGGAGTGACTCAACAATGTCTGTGAAAATAGGGGTTGGGAAGGCATCTTAAGATTTTTCACAGGTAATTTTTAAGGGAAGGTAAGGAGCTAGGCATATACCCTGCTATTTCTGATATACTCCCCAGTAAGGATAAGGATGAAGACAAACAGAACATGGTCAGTGATTTCTGGCAGTGGATGTTGGAGTCAGCAAAAAGTTTGAAAAATTAAGTTTAATGTCTACTGTGACTTATGCTCTCTCTACCAACATAAATTTCAATAGTTACAAATTCACCTTACTTCCAACTACATCCTACTGGTTCTCAGAACTTCTCCCTGAAAAATAAGATGCAAGAACAAATGTAATATTATAAAATTTTAAAATACATATTTTGATCTTGGTAAATGACATAAAACTCCTGGGTCAGAGACAAAAAACAGTTTATTACTCACAGCAACTGTAATACTCAGAATAACAAAGTTTGTGTTTAAAGTGGGATAGTAGAAAAGTAGTAATTTTGGACTATACCCATAGCACCTATTATCCTTAAGGAAACATGATATGAAGGGAAACTATTTATGAGAACCTAACTGACTAGAGGTTCCAGCCCACTCTAGTCTTCCATGTGGAAGAAGAGAAATATAAAACTTTAACCCCATCTACCCTTCCACATAGTGTAATAAATACCCACTCCAGTTCCTCAAGACTTTCTGTCTCACCTAAGGAAAGAGACATAAATGAAAAACACCTGTGAAGGTCATGGCCCATGGGCACAGGCTACCTAAAAACTAAAAATAGAGACATAATCATAGGACTATAGAATATTTCCTCTCCCCACACACCTTTCCAACAAACCAATAGAACTCCTGAATAATAACAGCATTACAAAGGAAGAAAAGCATGTCTTAGACATTATTTAAGAAGAAATGTCTAGGGAAAACCAAAGATAACAGAGGAGGTGAAAACAGGATAAAAGAAGAAATTTAGCCTCTGATGCCAAGAGAAACAGCCAACAGTAAACAAAGACTAATTCCTAGGCAGATAAACTTAAAACCTCAAATCAAAGTTCTATTCACCTCAGATCCTGTTACTTAGCCACCATGTCCAGCTTTCAACAAAAAATAACAAGACATAAAAATACAAAACAAACAATGAAGAAGCAAACAAAAACACAGCTTGAAGGGACAGAGCAATAATCAAAATCAGATTTAGTTAATGATAGAGATTTTGGATTTATCAGGCTGGGAAATTAAAAGAATTATGGTTAATATGATAAAAATTCTAAGGAAAGAATTAGACGATATAAAAGAACAGATGGGTAACATAATAGAGAATGGAAACACTAGAAAAGAATCAAAAGAAAATACTTGGGGGAAAAAAAGCCTGACAGAATAAAGAATGCCTTTGATGGGCTCAGTAATAAACTGGATAATACCAAGGAGAGAATCAGTGAAGTTAGAGATGTGTAAACAGAAAGGGAAAACATAATAAAAAAGTTGAAATAGTATATTCAAGAATTGTAATACAATATCAAAGAGCATTAAATGCATGCAATTGTAATATTTTTTAAAATTATTTTGTGTAAATAGCCTTTCTTCCAAATGCTATTCTTAAAAATGAAATCTTATGTTCAATGTCTTTATAACAATAATTGTTCACAAATTTCAATGAAACATTGTCAAAAGAAGTGTTTTTCATGTGTCCCATGGACTACAGATCCCTTGAGAAGTTACACAAAGTAATAACTCGAATAAGTTTAGAAATCATTGTATGCCACTCATTCCCATAGGCCAAACAGTAATATTTTCTTAGGTACAAAGAAAAGTGAGAAAAAAAAAAAAAGAGGACTATGTGGTAATTTTTGATCAGTATAAATACATTTATTTTAAGACACAATAAAGTTGTAGCTTTTATAACTTTCAGAAAAAAGTATTTCCTTTAAGGAAATAATGGTAATGGTAGATTATTTTAAAATTTTTAATGAGTGTTCTATAACTCACAAATAAAATAATTTCTCTGTAGTATACACATCTCTCATACCTCATCACCCACTAAAGGATATGCATAGAAGCTTGAGGATTGCACTTGCATTTTTCAATGCTTTCAATATACTGGCATTTAACAAATTGAGGTATAAAGTGTGAAATATTTTGCTCAAATAAGTACTCTTTTTTTTTTCTTTCAATGAGTTTTTTTTAATATGCTTTATTGATTATGCTGTTACAGTTGTACCAATTTCTTTTCCATTTGTTCCCCTCCACCCAGTAACTCTCCTCCCTCCAGTTGTCCCCACTCCCCCATAGTCCATTCCCATTGGTTGTGCATATAGTTCTTCTCAACATCTTCCTATCTACCCCACTCCCTCCTACCGTGCTTCTTAATTTCTCTACCATCTCCCTCCCTTTCCCTTTTCCTCCTCCCCACAAACCTCCCCCCCAAATTTTCCTCATACCTATAATTCTTTTCCCACTCTCATTGCCTACTCAGTCTGCCTTTGTTTCAATTCCTTAGATTCTGTTGTTTGTTCTTATACAGTTTTCACTTTAATGTTCATAGTTTTGATCCTCCTTCCCCTAAACAAATCCCTAAACATTTCATATAACAGTGGTTTGGATCTGATGAACTTCTTCAGTTTTACTTTGTCCTGGAAGCACTTTCTCTGCCCTTCTATTCTGAATGACAGCTTCACTAGATAGAGTATTCGTGGCTGTAAGTTTTTGCTTTTCATTACTTTGAATATTTCTTGCCTGCAGAGTTTCTTTTAAGAAATCAGCTGATAGTCTTATTGGGACCCCTTTGTACATAATTCTCTTCTTCTCTTTTCCTGCTTTTAAGATTCTCTTTTTATCTTTCATTTTTGATATTTTGGTTATAATGTGTCTTGGTATGGTTCTCCCTGGGTCCAGGTTTTTTTGAACTCTCTGTGCTTCCTAGACCTGTAAGTCTATTTCCTTCCCCAAGTTAGGGACATTCTGCTTCATTATTTTTTCACATACTTTTTCCATTTCTTGTTCTTCTTCACCTTCTGGCAACCCTATGATTCGGATGTTGGCCTGCTTATAGCTGTCCCATAGGTTTCTGAGCCTCTCCTCATTTTCCTCACTTTTCATTTCCTCTCTCTGCACTGGTGAACTGTTTGTTCCTTCCCTATGTTCAGATTTGTTGATTTGTTTCCTGGTTTTCTTTCCCTCACCTCTAGTTGCCTATGTGTTTTTGTTCATTTCAGCAGGACTAGCCTTCATTTCTTCCCTATCTTGTTTAAGATCTGCTGTTAGGTCTGTAAGCATTTTTATAACCAAAGCTCTGAACTGTACTTCAGAAAGATTTCCTATCTGCTGCTTTGTTAGAGTAGATATTTGCTGTCTGGTCAGCTGCATCACCAGGATCTCTATCATGACCTGTGCCATCCTGACAGTTTTGTGTTTACCTTTGCTTCCTGGGCAGGGCTGTCACACCTCCTTTGCTATAGAGGGTGGAGCCCCATGCACTCGCCACAACCGAGTGACCCTTTTCACCAGGTTGTGGTGTTATCTGTGGGAGTGGGGGTCCAAGATGGGTTCCTGCCATTCAGTCTCTTTTGAGAGACCAGGAGTCCCCTTCTCCATCCCCACCCCCTCTGGGCCTCACAGTCTGAAGCAATGGGGGGTCTGCCTTCCCCATCATTGGAATCACAAGCTGACAGGTCTGGTCTGCAGCCAAAGATCCTCCTCAGGCATTTCTCGCCTGCCCTTAAATATGGGCATCTGTGCTTACTGCCATCCCTCCACCGTTGCTGCTGCTGCTGCCAGCACAGCTTAACCTCTCCACCCTACCTTCGCCCCTCCTACCTGTCCAGATGAGCACCACTTCTTTATAACTTCATATGTTGGACTTCCATTTATTTTCTGGAACTTCTGGTTATTTCTGGTTTTGCAGTAGTTGTATTCATTCTTAGTTGTGGAGGGAGATGGAGCGTGTCAGTCTAGGCCTTCATCTTGGCTGGAAGTCCAGATAGGTACTCTTGTATTAACTTCTCACTTTCTTTCTGCTTCAATTCCCTTAGCTATGTTTGTCCTACTCTCCCGTTTTGAAGATAATTCTTCTCATTGTGTCACTGGTCATTGCTCTCCCTGAGAGCAGTTCTTAAGAGGAGGAATATATAAAAGTCTTGTGTCTGTTTAATAAGAAAAAAATATAGCCTAAAATAGTCTATTTCCTTAGTCATTTACAAAAGACAAAAATATGCTGAAACATTTTCTTTGAGTGCTTCCTGACATGCTGTGTTGTTATGCTAATGTGTTTTTTTTAAAGAGTCTCTTGTATTTCATTAAATGATTATCTGATTGGTCTGTGTGACATATTAATGAAATCATGTGAATCCAGGACAAGACCATGCTGATTCAAAAGCATTGCTCTATTATCTTTAATGAAATTGGCACACTGGCTTCTTGGATTCAAAAAATAAAATAACAATCCAAATGTCCAAACTGCCATTTTACTTATTTGTGTTGTTTGGTCACCTATTCTTCCTTTCTTCCTAGCCATTTTTTATAAAGATTTCATTTTGGCATAACCTCCTCATCCCCAGGAGATTTTAGCAATTTTCATTTTCAGAGTGGGAGGCAGAATAAATTGAAAGAAATATTCTGGATACCTATAAACATTTTTCCGAGGTTAAATCAATTGTTCTGACTCTCACAGTGATGAAGTGTGAAGAATGAATACATTGATTATTTAATGGGCTCTCAACTTTCAAATATTTTATTCAGGCAAGCAGGTTCAGACTTTTAATTTTATTATGTAGGGCAATCTCTTAATGTTGTAATTCATTTATCTATAAATGGTTAGTATTCCTTTCACAGAGCATATCTATTTGGGCCCTTATTAAAAATTTTTCTTTGCCGGATTTTGTTAGCAAAATTAAGCCAAACTGAATCATGGACAACATAAATGAGTACAGAATCAGCAAGGGCAGAAGCAATCTTCCTAATGGGCTAGAAGTTACTGCCCATTGAAGATGAGGTGACCAGAGAATGAACTAAAGTTGAAAGCTGATACAAGGTGCCCCATGTGAGCCCAAAGGGCTTAGTGGATAATGTTCTCTTTAAATATCACTTCCAAAGTTCTGGTTCACTGAAAGTATAAGGAAAACAAAAGGACATGTATGTCAATGTTTATCAAGTTATTTAAACAAAAAGTTTCACTTGATAGCTAAGTAAAATAAAGTAAAATTGAATTTACTACATCTAAAGTAAAACACTGTTATGTTTGAGAAAAAAAATTAGCTCCCCAATTCTTAACTAGGGTTGTTTCTTCACTTCTGCAGATTCAGCCAACCATGGATGAATAACAGTATTTTCAGTCTTCAATTGGGAATCTACAGTTGTCAATCCTCAGTTCACAAACTGCTGTTGGGAATTCAAAAATACTGTTTTCCATTATGGTTTGTTGAATCTGCAGATGAGCACGCACAATAGGAAAGGCTGCCTATATTTATTGAAAAATATCCAGTACTAGTGGGTTTGCTGAGTTCAACCCGTGTTTTTCAAAGGTCAAGTGTATATTGTGTTCCAGGTGGCTGTGAAAAATCCAGGTGAGGAGTTGAGTATGTGGATCTGAAATTTAAGGGAAAAATCTGAACTTTCACATATTTGAAGTGAGAAAATTTTTTTCAACTGAAATATTAAGCATGAGTTTGAAAAAATTGATTTTATAAAATTTTTTAGAAAAAAATTAATATTAGGAAAAGATTTCTGGGTCATTTTACATGAATCTTTACAGTAATTGTCAATAATATATTTTCTTTTTCAATTAAATATCAATTATTTAATCAATTAATTGATGGGCAACTATGGCTTTGACACAATATATTTTATTTTTACTCTGTAAATGATGCTTGTTAATATTTTAAAATATTCAGGACTGTAGAGCCACTAGTTTACTTTAATAATTACTACTCTTTTTTAATTGTAGAAAAATTTGAGAAATAATTTCAAACTTAGATACACATTTAATTCAAGAAAGTTTTCCATAATATCCTTTCTAATGGTGAGGATGAATAACCAGATGAGGGCTAGATTCCCAGATAAACCTACCAACATCAAAAACTTCTGTAATAATGAGAAATAAACTTTCATATTGTTTAACCACTGATATTTTGGGATTGTTATTACTGCAGCAAAGATTGACCTTATCAGAATATTATGGTACCATAGGCTGGGTCTCAGTCATTGAAATGGAAAGCTCATATATTGCCCCTTGTCTGCAGTTTAGGCTTATTAAATCAAATGGTTAACTACACAAGAAAGTAAAAAAACTGCCCCCATCTTTTTTGTTCCTTTTAAAAAATTTAATGGGGTGACATTGATTAATAAAGTTATGCAGGTTTCAAGTATACAATTCTATGATGCATCATCTGTATATTGCATTGTATGCTTACCACCCAAAGTCAGATCTTCTTCTGTCACCATATACTTGACCCTTTTACCATTCGTTACCCGCTCCCACCAGCCCCTTCCCTCTGGGAGCCACCGTACTCCGGTCTGTGTCTATGAGTTTTTGTTTATTTTTCTTATTTGTTCATTTGTTGCTTTTAGTTTTATATCCCACATATGAGGGAAATCATATGGCTTTTGATTTTTTCTGTCTGACTTCATTTAGCATGATATTCTCAAGATCCAATCCTGTTTTCATGAATAGCAGTATTTCAACTTTTTTTGTGGTTCAGTAGTAATCCACTGAATATATGTACCATATCTTCTTTATCCAATCACCTACCAAAGGACACTTTGTTTGTCTTGGCCACTGTGAATAATGCTGCAATGAACACGGGGTGGGGGGTGGTGCGCAGGGGGCATTTATCTTTGTGAATGAATGTTTCAAATTTTTGATGTAAGTGCCTCAAAGAGGGGTTGCTGGGTCATGTGGTAGATCTATTTTTAGTTTTTTGAGGAGTGTCCGTACTGTTTCCATAGTGACTGCACCAGTTTACATTCTCACAAGCAGTAAATGAGGATTCCTTTTCCTCCACAACCTCTCCAGCAGTTGTTATTACTTGTCTTGTTGATAATAACCATTCTAACAGGAGGACATATATCTTGTAGTTTTGATTCGCATTTCCCTAATAGCTAGTAAAGTTGAGCATCTTTTTCATGTATCTGTTGGATATTTGTATGTCTTCTTGGGAGAATTGTCTGTTCAGGTTTTCTCTCATTTTTTAATTGAATTTTTGCTTTATTTTCATTGAGTTTGCATGAGTGCTTTATATATTTTGAATTATAACCCTTTGTCAGGG
This sequence comes from Furipterus horrens, assembly GCF_987537825.1. NCBI lineage: Eukaryota > Metazoa > Chordata > Mammalia > Chiroptera > Furipteridae > Furipterus > Furipterus horrens. The sequence goes on along the minus strand of NW_028327182.1, from coordinate 30,547,464 downwards.
CTATTTTTTACAAATACCTTCTTCCATTTGTTTGATTGCTTTTTGTTTTGTTAATGGTATTTTTTTTTTTTTGCTGTGCAGAGCACTTAAGTTGATATAGTCCCATTCACTTACATTTGCTTTTACTTCCCCTGCCTTCAGGGTCAAATTCATGAAATCCAGTCTAAGACTTAAGCCCACAGTTTAGTACCTATGTTTTCTTATATGTAATGTATTGTTTCAGGTCTTTTATTTAGTTCTTTGATTCATTTGGAGTTAGTGTTTTGTATATGGACATACAGCAGTCTAGTTTCATTCTTTGGTATGTGCTTTCCAATTTTCCCAACACCATTTATTGAAAAGGCTTTCCTTTCTCTATTGTTTGTTTTTGGCTCCTTCCCACACACACTTTTTAAAAGTGCCTTAGAATGTGAAGGAAGTGACTGATAGAGAAATCGCGAGAAGATTATTTTTTCTTTTGCAATAAACCTACTTATGCACATATATTTGTGAACACATCTTATCCATTCTACTATATTCAAAATGTCTCTGGGGAGATAAAGCCTTCATATTCATACTAGTGTTTATCATGTCATTTGCAAATGATATGTGATTAAAACTTTGCAAGATAGAGTGGAAAATTTGTTCTTGTGAGACAGTTGCAGCACTCCTTACCATCTTATTGACTCTACTTTGGAAAAAAGGAAACTTGAAAAGGTTCACTTTGAACTGTGTTTTAAAATATGTTTCCTAGAACTGGATATACTATTTTAATGGAATCTGATCAACTTAATATCTATAGTATTGAGTTATTTGCTCCATATTTATGTATACTAAATAATCAGACTACATTAAATCTGGCAATATTTTGGTAACAGTAAAGAGTCTTTACTGAATTTTAGTCATTTAAGAGGCATCTTTTATAGAGAAATCACTCAGGTATTTTAAAAGTGGTCAGGAAATTACCTTGTAGAGATTATTTGCAGCATGTGTGAAATATGTGCAAATATGTATTATAATTCAGCATCAGTGGTTTTGGCCATGTTTTTATTTCTGAAGTTGTTCCCTACTGTAGTACAACTGAGAACTTAGGTCAAAATACTGTTCTATATAAATTCAATAAGGGATTTTTTTTATTGAAAACTTAAGTTTTGTATAAAGTAAGTCATAAGAAATGATTCTTAAGAGCTTTAATAATCCTGAAGCATACCTGTGAAATGTCATTTTGTTCATTGAAATGTTTGTTCTCTCAAAACAAACTACAATCTCTATTCATGACTCTTTGTCATGTTCAAAATCTTTTTTGAGGTACATCATGTCTTTAAGATTTTTTCTTTGTTTCAAAAAAGTTATTCCAAGAGTTACTCAATATATACAATTTGTTATTCACCTAAAGAGATGTTAAATAATTAACAGAATAAAATCTAATATTTATGATCCATCACAATAATACAATTTTTACAATCAGAGATTTAAAGCATATATAGTTCTGCTCATATTAATTTCAAAACTTAGTACTGTAGGATGCATGGGTAATTTAGGGATAAAATACTGTCCATTCACCTCATCAGAAGCAATAAAAGTAAGCCAAGGGAAAGATTAACAAAATACATGAGGTGCTTTTTACAGTTACAGGGTGATTCTCACTAAAGAGATTCACAAAGAGATTTTGGCTACTTGAATGATTTGTGTGCATAAATTCAAAATCACCTTTAGTCCTCTCTGTGTCTGGAATAAATAAAAAGTCGGGTGGTAATGAGCTCTTTAAGATAGTTGAGCAGCCCTGGCTGTGTTGGTCAATGGATTGGGCACTGTCCTGTGGACTGAAGGGTTGTTGGTTTGATTTCCAGTCAGGGCATATGCTTGGGTTTCTCTCACACATTACATTGACATTTCTCTCACTCTTTTTCTCTCTTTTCCCATCTTTCTAAAAATAAATTTAAAAAATTTTTCAAAAAGCTGAGTAGTCTATGCTATCAAGCGAGTTAGAAATTTAGTGATTTTTTTTTTTTTGTCTTTTATTTTTTGGTTTTTCAATTACAGTTGTCCCATTTTTCCCCCATTGCTCCCCTCCACCCAGCCCACCCCCTCTCCCACAATCATATCCCTCCCCGTTGACCATGTCCATGAGTCTTTCATACAGGCTCTTTAATTAAACCCTTCCCTTACTTATCCCCCTTCTCTCCCTCCCCCCACCCCCCTATTGACTGCTATTCTGCTCTTTGTCCTATTTAGTTCATTTGTTTGTGTTGTTCATTAGTTTCCTGTATTAGATGATATTATATGTATTTGTATTTCGTTGTCTGGTTTATTTCACTAAGCATAATTCTCTCTAGTTCCATCCATGTTATCGCAAATGGCAGGAGTTCCTTCTTTCTTTCTGCTACATAGTATTCCACTGTGTAAATGTACCACAGTTTTTTGATCCACTCATCTACAGATGGGCACTTAGGCTGTTTCTAGCACTTAGCTATTGTAAACAGGTGCTATGAACATAGAGGTGCATAAGTTCTTTTGAATTAGGGTTTTAGGATTTTTCGGGTATAATCCTAGCAGTGGAATCATTGGTTTAAAAGGCAGTTCCATTTTTAATCTTTTGAGGTAATTGCATACTGTTTTCCATAGTGGCTGCACCAGTCTGCATTCCCACCAACACATCCTCACCAGCACTTGTTGTTTGTTGATTTGTTAATGATGGCCATTCTGACTGGTGTAAAGTGGTATGTCATTGTGGTTTTTATTTCCATCTCTCTGATGGCTAATGATGTTGAGCATTCTTCCACGTGTCTATGGACCTTCTGTATGTCCTCTTCGGAGAAGTGTTTGTTCAGGTCCTTTGCCCATTTTTTAATTGCGTTGTTTGTGTTCTTGATGTTGAGTTGTATAAGCTCTATATATTTTGGAGATCAGTTTCCTCTCTGTGACATCATTGGCAAATATGTTTTCCCATATGGTTGGCTTTCTTTTCATCTTGCTGATGTTTTCTTTTGCTGAGCAGAAACTCTTTAGTTTGATGTAGTCCCATTTGTTTATTTTTTCATTTATTTCTCTTGCCTTAGGAGATGTATCCGTTAAGGTATTGTTACATGGGATATTGGAAATTTTTCTGTTTATGTTTTCCTCTAGGATCTTTATGGTGTCACGGCTTACATTTAAGTCTTTGATCCATCTTGAGTTTATTCTCATGTGTGGTATAAGTTGGTGGTCTAGTTTCATTTTTTTGCATGTCCCTGTCCAGTTCTCCCAGCACCATTTGTTAAAGAGGCTCTTCTCACTCCATTTTATGTTCCTTCCTCCTTTATCAAAGATTAGTTGACCATAGAGGCCTGGGTTTATTTCCGGACTCTCTATTCTGTTCCACTGGTCTATATGTCTGTTCTTATGCCAGTACCAGACTGTTTTGATCACAGTGGCTTTGTAGTATTGTTTGATGTCTGGTATTGAGATTCATCTTGCTGTGTTCTTCTGTTTCAAGATTGCTTTTGCTATTCGGGCTCTTTTTTGGTTCCATATGAATTTTTGGAGTGTTTGTTCTAGGTCTGTGAAATATATTATTGGTATTTTAGTGGGGATTCCATTGAATCTGTAAATTGCTTTGGGTAGTATGGCCATTTTGATGATGTTGATTCTTCCCATCCAAGAATATGGTATTTGCTTCCATTTATTTGTATCTTCCTTAATTTCTTTCTTCAATGTTATGTAATTTTCAGAGTACAGGTCTTTTATCTCTTTGGTTAAGTTTATTCCTAGGTACTTTATTTTTCTTGTTGCTATAGTAAATGGTATTTTCTTTTTTGTCTCTGTCTCTGATATTTTATTTTTGGTGTACAGAAATGCCTTAGATTTCTGTATACTTATTTTGTATCCTGCTATTTTGCCAAATTCACTTATTATATCGAGAAGTCTTTTAGTGGAGTTTATAGGGTTTTCTAGGCATACTATCATGTCATCTGCATATAATGATAGGTTTATTTCTTCTTTCCCGATTTGGATGCCTTTTATTTCTTTTTCTTGCCTGATTGCTGTGGCTAGGACTCCCAACACTATGTTCAATAGGAGTGGAGAGAGTGGACAGCCTTGTCTAGTTCCTGATTTCAGGGGGAATGTTTTCACTGTGTGGTTGTCTCTCACTTACACCCCCAACTGGGGACCCGACATGCAACCTAGTCATGTGCCCTGACTGGGAATCGAACCAGCGACACTTGGCTCGCAGGCCGAGGCTCAATCCACTGAGCCACAGCAGCCAGGGCTTAGGGAGGAATGTTTTCAGTCTTTGTCCATTGAGTATAATGTTGGCTTCAGGATTTTCATATATAGCCTTAATTATGTTAAGGTATTCTCCCTTTATTCCCATTTTGCTGAGTGTTTTAATCATAAATGGGTGTTGTACTTTATCAAATGCTTTTCCTACATCTATTGATATGATCATGTGATTTTTGTCTTTCATTCTGTTTAGGTGATGTATAATATTTATTGATTTGAGAATATTAAACCATCCTTGCATCCCTGGGATGAATCTCACTTGATCCTGGTGTATGATCTTTTTGATGTATTGCTGGATCCTGTTCACCAATATTTTATTGAGGATTTTAGCATCTATATCCATCAGTGATATTGGCCTGTAGTTTTCTTTCTTTACTGTGTCTTGACCTGGTTTTGGGATTAGGGTAATACTGGCTTCATAAAAAGGGTTTGGGATTTTTCCCTCTTCTTGGAGTTTTTGGAATAGTTTGAGGAGAGTAGGAGTTAGTTCTTCCCTAAATGTTTTGTAAAATTCACCTGTGAAGCCATCCGGTCCAGGGCTTTTGTGTGCAGGGAGATTTTTGATTACTGTTTCAATTTCCTTCTTTGTTATTGGTCTGTTGAGACTTTCTACTTCTTCTTGATTCAGTTTTGGAAAGTTATATGTTTCTAGAAATTTGTCCATTTCTTCTAGGTTGTCAAATTTCTTGCCATACAGTTATTTGTAGTAATTTCTTAAAATCATTTGTATTTCTGTGGTATCAGTCATGATTTCTCCTCTTTCATTTCTGATTTTGTTTATTTGGGTCTTCTCTCTTTTTTTCTTGATGAGTCTGGCTAGAGGCTTGTCGATTTTGTTTATTTTTTTGAAGAACCAGCTCCTAGTTTCATTGATTTTTTAGATTGTTTGTTTAGTCTTTATGTCATTTAATTCTGTTCTGATCTTGATGATTTCCTTCCTTCTCATTGTCCTAGGCTTTGTTTGTTGTTGTGGTTCTAGTTCTTGTAGCTTTAGGGTTAGATTTTTTATTTGAGATTCTTCTATCCTTTTCAGATATGCCTGTATTGCTATGAACTTCCCTCTTAGGACTGTTTTTGCTGTGTCCCACAGGTTTTGGGCTGCTGTGTGTTCATTATCATTAGTTTCTAGAAATTTCTTGATTTCTTCTTTGATGTCATTGTTAACCCATTCATTGTTTACTAGCATGTTATTCATTCTCCATGAGTTTGTGTGTCTTTGATTTTTTTCTCTGAGGTTGATTTTTAGTTTCAAGGCATTGTGGTCTGAAAAGATGCTCGATATAATTTCAATTTTCTTGAATTTGTTGAGGCTTGTTTTGTTTCCTATCATGTGGTCTATCTTTGAAAATGTCCCATGTGCATTTGAAAAGAATGTATATTTTGCTTCTTTGGAGTGAAAAGTTCTATATATATCAGTTAATTCCATGTGGTTTAGTGTGTTGTCAATGCCTGTATATCCTTGGTGTTTCTTTGCTTGGATGATCTGTCTATTGTTGATAATGGAGTGTTGAAGTTCCCTATTATGAGTGTGTTGTTGTTAATGTTCTTCTTGTGGTCTTCTAGTATTTGCTTTATGTATTTGGGTACTCCTATGTTTGGTGCATATATGTTTATCAGTGTTATATCTTCTTGATGGATTGTTCCTTTAAGTATCATGAAATGTCCTTCTTTGTCTCTTTTTATTGCCCTTGCTTTGAAATCCGTTTTGTCTGATATGAGGACTGCTACCCTGGCTTTTTATTCAGGTCCGTTTGCTTGGAATATTTTTTTTTATATCCCTTTACTTTCAGTCTATGTAAATCTTTTGTTTTGAGGTGTGTTTCTTGTAGACAGCAAATATGTGGGTCCTGTTTTCTTATTCATTCTGTTACCCTATGTCTTTTAATTGGAGCATTTAATCCATTTACACTTAAGGTTATTATTGACATGTATTTATTCATTTCCCTTTGTACCTCTGTTCCTCTCCTCTCTTGTTCTTTTCTTCTTTTTTCTTAAAACATTCCCTTTAGCATCTCTTGCAATGCTGGTTTTGTGGAGATGTATTCTTTCAGTCTTCCTTTGTCTGAGAAGCTCTTTATTTCACCTTCTATTTTGAATGAGAGCCTTGCTGAGTAGAGTATTCTTGGTTGTAGGCCTTTGTTTTTCATTGCTTGAAATATTTTTGACCATTTTCTTCTGGCTTGTAGTGTTTCTGTTGAGAAATCGATCGATAGCCTTATTGGAGCTCCCTTGTATGTTATTTGCTGTTTTCTCTTGCTGCTTTTAGGACTCTCTCTTTGTCTTGGAATGTTGCCATTATAATTATGATGTGCCTTGGAGTGGGTTTTTGGGGGTTCCTCTTTACTGGAACTCTCTATGCTTCCTGGACTTGCATAACTTTTTCTCTCATCAGATTGGGAAAATTTTCTGTCATTATTTCTCCTATCAGTTTATCTATTCCTTGTTCTTCTGAACCCTCTTTGATTCCAGTGACTCTGATATTGTTTTTCCTTATGCTATCCTGTAATTCCCTTACTTCTTCTTCATACTTTTTCAATTTTTTTTTCATTTTGCTGTATCATCTGGGAATATTTTTCTACATTATCTTCTAACTCACTAATCCGATCCTCTGCTTCGTTTAGTCTGCTTTTGACTGATTCTACTGTGTTTTTCAGTTCAGAGATTGAATTCTTCATTTCTTCCTGGTTCTTGTTAATAGTTTCTATGTCTTTTTTTATGCTGGCGTAGTTCTCTGCAAGTTCCCTGTAATTTTCTTGGAGATGTTGGTTACTTCCTTGGTGGTTGTCATAGTTGTTTTTAAGGTTGTTGAGTATGTTGAGCTTCTTCACCACCATTGTTTTGAATTCCATGTCTGACATTTGGGCTATGTCTATTCCATCTACCTCTCTTTCTGGGGATTCTTCTTTTCTTTTCATTGAGAGGTTGTTTCTCTGTCTTACCATGTTGGATTCTTATTGTTTGTTTTTGTGTTTTGGGTTTGTCTGCTTTGACTTCCCACCTTTGTGGTATGAGATTCTTTATAGGAGATCTTGGGTTTTCAGTGGTGCAGTCTCTTTGATCTCCTGAGCCTGGTTTTCTTGGGGTACCCTTTATGTCATTTGTTTATGCTGTCTGGTTATATTTCAGATGCTCTTTGGTAGGATCTACCTTCTGGTTAGTTGATTGAGAGTCACTCTGTCCACTTTGTCTTGAGTTCTTTTGTGGAGATGCTGTTAAAAACATAAACACACAGCCCAGGCAGGTGACCCGCACCCTCAAAAACATCCCCCGCCCTCTATCCTGCTATCATCAGCCAATGAGCCAGTATTAACATAAATGTAGAGAGATTAGAGCTTTTATACTATAGGAACAATAGATAAGAGTTGTTTTTAGGGAGGACAAATGTGATTTCTGAGAGAGGGGATGATAGATTAATAATAGTTGAGACTGTGCAAAACAGTAGGTAATATTTACATTGTATGTTAATAACTATAGAAGAAAAGGAGGAAAAAGTGCAGAATATGGTAGGAAAGTGGGATTGTATAGTATTGGATTTCTATAGTAGTTATATTCTATTTATTTAGAGTGAAAGGGAAGCTAAACTAGACCCACAACAAATAAAGAACAATTAAAGAGGAAGGATGAGAAGGAGAGATTGTATGAAACAAATTAGAGATATAGTTTTTTTTTCCCCCCTTTTCCTTCCCTCCCTTCCCCTTTAAGGAAGAAAAAGAAAAAGGGAAGAAAAATAAAGCAATGTTTTTACTCAGTTCAGACTTTGTGTGTCATATTCTTTTTCTGCGTCCACAGTCGGTCTAATGAGATGGGTCAGAGGTTCCTATTCCTTGCAGCAGCGGTGTGCGCCCAAGGTGGCCAGCACGGCGCGTTCTTTTGGTGCCTATTGGAGGCAGCTGAGGTGCCCTTGCGCACGCGCCTCTGCTCCCCCAAGGCAGCCGGAGAGCCCGCCTCAGGCCTGCCGAGCAGCGCTCCAGCCGTTGGTCTCTCGCCTCTTAGGGCGGGGTCCTGGACACTTGTGCTCAGCAGAAGTGAGCGTCTGTGAGTCGCTGCTGTCCGCTGTTCCCATGCCCCAGCCGCCCACCATTCCCGCACCTGCCTGGGCGGGCACGAGCAGAGCCTGAGCAAGTGGTCTGCGCTCTAGCCTGGTGCCCACTGGAGCTGGCTAGGGGTGTCTGCTCACAGTCTTCTGCATGTCCAGTGGGCCCTCCCTGTGCCCGTTGGGGTGTTGATCTTATGTCCATTGGGGTGTGTCCGAGGTGGCTCTGCACACCTGGGCCAGTGAATGAGGGCACTTCTGTATGTGCGCCCGCACGACCCAAGGGGAGGGTTGGGGAGTGGGTGAGTGCACCTCTGCGCCTGCGCTCCTCAGGAATGTCCTACTACCACTAAACTTTCCCCCCCTCTCCACAGTTCACAAGAGAAATACAAAGAAAAATTACATTCTCACTTGCCCAGCAGCACACTGTCTCCTGTCTTCCAGTGCCAATGCCACCTGGTCAAGTCTCCTCTCTGCCAGCGGGCAGAGATCCACTCTCCTCCTGACTCCCCTCTGGGGTAGCCTGTGGTCGCCAAAAATCCTTTGTGTCCTTTCAGTCGCAGCTTGGGCAGCCGCCCCAGTCAGGAATCCCATTTTGTCCCCTTTTCCTCCGCTATCCTCACCAAACAGGTCATTCCCAGATGGTTTTCTCTAATCTAGCAGTGCCATGACTCGACTCCTGCCAGTGTCCAGCTGCTCACTGAGATGTTCTGTCTGCAATTAGTCCAAACTAAGACAGGTCTCTGGAGCCTGAAAGCACAGCCTCCTGTCACTCCTCCGCCATCTTCCTTCTAGAAATTCAGTGATTAAATGAAAAATAACTAAGTAATAGTTCCTAACTTTTAAAAAAATATAAAGATAAATAAATTTGAAAATTAATTAAGCAGTTAAATAGTTTCAACTTTAAAAATTGACTATAATAAAAATTAATTTATTAAATTGAGTTCAATTAATTATCAACGTTTAGCACACTGTGAGTCACTGAAGTTTTATTATCCCTCCCCCTTTTTTCCCTGGGTGAATCACTTCCCAAGACAATATCTTTTTTTTTTTTTTTTTTTTGAGCTGTATTAGAGAGATGTAAGGGGACATTTCTGTTCTAGCTTTACTTCCATTCTTATAGTTTTTGTTGCTTATGATTTGACTTGTAATGGTTTTTACATGACTCATGAAGCTGGAATCTAAGTCACAGCTTCTCCACACATTCAAGCCTATATGAGTTTATCTAAACTCACTCATGATTTTTATGGTTTCCATGTATGACTGTTACTTTTACTGTCAATGGTTTCCCTAAACTGCACTTTTATCAATAATAAATTTGAATGTTAATAATTGCTTTACCAATCAACATATCATGTAAGTAGAAATAAAGATTGGTAGAACATAACAGAGTTGATCAATATAACACCTGGTAGGTTTAAGTGCTAATAAAAACAATTTGGAAAAACAGTGAAACACAGAAGATGTGTGTATGTTTGTGTGTGTATGTGTGACGGGGAGACAGAGAGAGAGAGAAAGTTTATATGGGTTATATAAATTATTTTAAGTAATCATATTTTAACCAAAAGTAAATTTTAATTTTCCTTATTTATAATAATTCATCTCAAGTTCCTATATTGTAAATACATATTTACAATAACAATGATATTAAACTGCATTGAATTGGTTCATCCACTGACCATAAAATTGCAATAGCTTTTCTCTCCCACCTGTTCCTCTCCACAAACTCATCAATATACCATTGTTATGGCTACTATTCCTTTTGTTTTGCCTTTTATTTGTTCAGAGTTTGCTTGATCTCAGAATGTTTGGTAAAGTATTTAGCCATTCCATATTTAGTATGCCAGGTACCCTGAAGAACAATAAAATAATAATAACAATAATAAAATAACAACTTTAGAAATGGCACTTGACTGCCAGGATTCTGCATTCTAGTGGAAGAGACAGATAACATCCAAGCAAGATGTGATAAAAAACTTTTTTTATTTAGTATAGTTAACGTTTTATAGAGTGGGTCTAATCCAACTTACCTGAATGAGTCTATGACATAATTCCCATTTAATGCAGACTGGAAATACTCTACTGTCCCTCTTTCAGGAACTTGCCTCAGTAAAGCAAGGTAAGCACTCAGCCTAAGTTAAGCACCCACCCTTGCCTATAATCTGGGATATAAGGGGCTGTCTTCTTTGATGGTCACATTTCAAAGGGATAGATCAAATGTCCTTGAGAAAGACACTCCTGGGTTATAAAACTGGCAAGAGGGTTTCAAAAAGATTTACATTTTAACAGGGCAGACAAAGGATTTAAAAGTTTACCAAAATATATGCTCTTAAAAAAAGGAAGTTAGGGGCTTTTGGTCAAGAAGAATACCATCTAAATTTTAGTCAAATTGAAGAAAACATTAGTGCCATCTTGGTCAATAGACATGAACCGCTTGCGACAATCTAACTAAAGTTGATGATATTCATTTAAGTTTGCATGAAAATAAAAAAAATATACTAAAAAGAATATTTAAATTCTCATTACTGTTACTACCTAATTCTTATAAAATGTATTGTGATTTTTTTTAAACTCAAGGAATTTGAAATAATATTTTCCAGTACAATGCCTTATCACTGGTATAGAATTGATTGTACTTTATATTGTGAACAATTTAAGTCTAAAAGGACGAAGTATGGTTTAATGTTGAACCTGACTGTGTTATGATTGAAGTTAATTAAAAAGTCTAACTTTTTATCTAATGAAATGAGAATAATGAAGTTTTAGTAAAATACCTAATTTGTTTAGGTATATGCATTGCTTAGTTATCCAATTATTTTGGCAAAATTACAAATGAAAAAAGTTGAATCTGTTAAATTAAGAAGTTCATTAAAGTAATTAAGACTGGTGAAGCATATTATTAATACTTTACCAGAAAGGGCAGTAATGCAAAATGTACCTGTTTCTTTATGTTTCTATTCACATACTTATCTAAGACATCAGAAAATAATCTAAAAAGGTATAATGTAGGTCATTATTAAGAAGATATTCAAGATGTATTTTAATATATAACATATAGTACATAACATACATTTAACCATATGTAAATGTTAAATAATAATTTGATGCTTATCCTATTTTATGAGGGAAAACAATGACATTAATAAGCAGAAATTAATCCTGACCAATGTGGCTCAGTTAGTTGGGTGTAGTCTCGCAAAACGAAGAGTCCAGTTAGATTCTGGTCAGGGTGTGTGACTTGGTTGCAGATTCGTCGCATAGGAGAGGTAACTGATAGATGTTTTTCTCTCTTTCTTTCTCCTTCCCATTCCCTCTCTCTAAAAATAAATAAATAAAATATTTAAAAAAATAAGCCAAAATTAGCATGAAATGAAGATATTAGTATGTAATAACTATTAGTTTAAAAACAGATGCTTAAAGACATCCCAAGAATAATTCATTTAAGAATATAAATATTAGTCATCCTACTTTTCTTTTTTAGCTTAACTAATATGTTTAAGAGAAAGGGAAAAAGTGACCTACAAAGGATATGCTAAGGTAATTTACAGAGAGAAAACAGCTAAAGAGTAGAATGTGTAAGAAATGAAGAGCAATACATGAGTGCTTTAGGTTCTGATCATGAAAAACTGTTCATTTTTGCATCACAGAGATTTGAGTAAATGTTTCTGGAGTATAAGTACAAACTACCAATAATTACCTAATGTCATAAAAACAATGTTAAAATATGAGTTCCCCAATTATTACATTTTGAAGTTTATTTCTAGTTCAATTGAACTTGAACCTTAAATATTTGCAAGCAAATGAGGAACAATTTTTCTTGCACTACAAATACAATTACAGGTGAATTGTAGAAACTAGGTCTAGTTTATAACTATGTTCCCCAAAGCAGATTAGGGATATTGATAGGGTAGTGTCAGATAAATTCCTTTTTCTGTTTCTATGAGGTATACTCTCAAATAACCCAATGTTCTAGAGAGGACTTTCCCATACTCTAAAAATATTTGCAAGTGATTTTGCCTGTAAACCCAACCACACACCTGAAAAAAAATTAACTCACCAAGTCAATTTCTTATTAATTTCAAACTTGAAGCTGAGTTTTTAATAAACTTAATCTTATTTGTCAAATTTGTTGTCTTCCTGTATGGACTAATATGAGCATATTCTGGTTCTGTCCTCTAGGTTATCAAGTAAGTAAATAGGTTGGCTTCTTCTCCTTCTTCTCCACCTCCTCCTCCCTCTTCTTTTCCTTCCCCTCCCCATAGTCTCCCACCCCTTTCCTCTCCCTCTTCCTCCTCCTTCTTCTTTTTCAAGGAATTTCCTCTGTCTCTGTTCTTTCTTATTTTATACCTAATTTCCATCATGAAGTCAATGATGATCTATTCAACACATCTTTATTGACTCTGCTGTATATCAAAAGTGATAATTACTAAAGAAATAAATATACATAAGACAGGATTCTGTCCTTGAAAATCTCAGACTAGAATAGCAGATCAATATAAGCCAAAGTGAGGAGTGAGTATACATTTGTGTTTGAGACATATGCAATTTGGGGGAGTGTTTTTTAAGAAAAATGTTACCATATTCAAATAAGAAATCATGTACAGGCATTTCAAAGGGACCTATGTAAGTGAGGGATACTGAGTCTTAAGTTTCATTTGTATTATGGTAAATCCACTGGTCTTCCTGAACATTTAATGCTGATATATACAAAATGCTATTGGAATGCTGTTGATCAGATTATTTTCTCATATACTGTTACCATCTCATTAAATGTTAGAGAAAGAAGACTATTAATTCTGACACCTGTGAGACTCAACCAAGACTTCATTAAATCTTAGCTTAGGTTGACAAATGAGAGGCAGTTCATCAGTTTTAAAAGGTGGGAAGGAGCCCCTTTCAGAGAAGGATGCACAAATAAATGACAAAGAGATATGAATGTGTGCCTTTTAAATAAATTGCAATTATATACAGCCTGACTGCATTGTGAACAAATAGGAAAAACAGGAAAAGTTTATATAAGGTGGAAATTAGATTGTAAGCAGGTAGAGAAGGTCTTGGTTCTTGCTTGCCATGCTAAGTATACCTGCTATATATTTTAAAGCAGTAAAATGTTTAACGAGGATGTTGTAGCTCTTTTTTTTAACCTCTCTAATTAAAATTATGTGTCACTCACCATAGTTTTTGAATAAAAACTTATACTGTATGTTAGAATAGTATATAAATTATTAATTGTTAATATATTTATGATCAAATACTGGGAAAATAAAAACTATCATTTAACATTCATATTAGTTTATATATTAAATATAAAGCATGTAGGAACATTATTTAAGTAACTGGATATCATTATATCACTATAAAATTATTTATATTGCATCCAACTTTCCCCCACTTATATATGTACTTTTGTTTGCTCTGGAGAAAATAGCCAGGCTAATGACATTTAGAATGATGACAGAGTCATCTGTCAACCTTCTCTGTAATTCTCTACAGGCTCTGGCAGACAAATACGTTTTCACATGCTATAAAAAATTAAGTACCAAAACAATGTAAAAATAACTTTAAGGGTCTGATAAAATAGGCTAAAGCAAGGACACTGAAAGTTAATGCTTCCCTTTCTGCCTAAACTTGCCTTATTCAATTTCACAGATTTTATAAATGTAATAATTCTTAAAAACCTGCAGAGGGCAAAGAGAGACAAGATCTTCTAAAAAGAGATATAAAAAATGGTTTAAATGTGATTGCGAATCATCTACATGACTCCAAATATATTTGTTTTTATCATTTAGGATAGTTTCTGCTGATAGAAACCAAAACTCAACAAAATGTGGATTAAATTATAAGTCGTCGTCGGCAGCCGTCCGTCTCGAGAGACGATGGTGTAGCTTCTTAAGAGTCTATCTGCACCGCTGAGAATGGCTGTGCAGTCCGACTCGGGAGTGACACGGTATCTGTCTCCTCCCGTGTTGAAGTGAAGCTGAAGCTACAGAGCCTGGGTAGGGTGATATGGAGGGTCTGCTGTTGCCCATGCAGCAGACCCCCCCCCCCCCTTCGCAGCTGAAGGATCCAATTATAAGTAGACTTCTGATAAGTCATGATTCAATCATAACTTTGGCTGTATTTGTTATTTTGAGATTGTGCCTAATGTTTTTTAATTCAACTTACTTATTCTTCCTTTTTATTGAATGTATTGGGGTGACACTGGTTAACGAAATTATACAGGTACAAGTGCACAGTTCTGCAACACATCATCTGTACGCTGTATTGTGTGTTCACTACCCCAAGTCAAGGCTGTCCATCACCATTTATCCTGCTTTATCTCGTTTCTCTCCCTCCCCTCAACCCAGCAATTTAAACTGGAAAAAAACAACAGTTATACATTTATTCCACTATCACCATCTACCTCTGGCAACCATGAATCTGTTCTCTGTATTTATGAGCTTAGATTATTTAATATTTTTAAAATTTAATTATTATTATTTTTAAAACTTTCTTTTTGCACTCTGAGGAAAGTGCACCAGGGAAATAAATCCTAGGTAGATAATTAATTATGTTAACTGCCACTGTACATATGGGATGCTATTGTTTTATCTAAAATACTCATAATTTGTCTCCTGAAATTTTTGATGCCTTTTAATTGTTCCTCTTTTTAATTTATTTTGTCCACAAACTCAAAACCACATTTATAATGTGCTCTTTATAACACAATTCTGACTTAACTTCTTAAGTTTTTTTTCAGAATATATTAGAATCTCAGCAAAAAGTTTAAGTTCCATGGAAGAGGCATTCTAAGTTTTTCATGTGACTTACTCATATATGTTTTATTTCCTTACATTATACCTCAGAATTCACATTCCAGAACTATGGACTGTATGTATTTTCATACTTCTGTACATGCTTCCTAGTTTAGAAAGACTTCCCAAATGTCAAAGGATAGGTGCCTCCAGACTACTATATAACTGCAGTACCCATACATCTTAGAATATTATTCTAAAAGGTATATTTACGTGTTTCCATAGGAGGAGCTTTATAGGATAATCTGTTTGTTACTGTGGTTGCAGCTGCTGACACACAGTTGTACTTGATAAATGTTTGAAAAATGAAGCTATAGTATATTATACTAATAATAGCCTCATGTAGTACCACATTGATTCTCATATTACCTGATCTATTTTATGGCTTTAAAATATACTATTTCTTTTATAAAATTTATTTTCTTCTGAAATTACCCTTTTCTTTTGCCAGTTAACTCTTAACTCACTCTTAAGGACATAGCTTAAGAGCGTCACTGTTAGGCAGGTGTTTGTAACTCACACATCTATGTTAAGTCTGCCTGTTACACATTCATAGAGTAGCCTGATCTTTCTCTCACAACTCAGAGATGGGAGGCACAAAAACTCATTTAGTGGCTTTCCTTCTTCATCCACTGTGGGATCTGTGGGATCAGGGACCCTACGCGATTACTTACCTCTCTGTTCTATAACTTAATGTATGGCTTGGAATATATTGGGTACTTAATAAATGCATATAAATGTAATGATTATATGAATTCTGTTTTTAAATCTGGGCCAGCTTTCTCCTTAATTTACACTACTAATAAGAATGTCATTTATGTTCTGTTTATATGAGCAAGGTAGCTTTATAGATTTTATTCCATAAGAGAAAATTAAATCTTAACTTGATATTCCTCAAAGTATATTTCACAGAAAAGTTGCTTTCATTACTTGCTTGAAACAAATACATTTATTTAATGGTCAAATAATTTTGGCCAGTACTTGCACAATCCATCTCTGTAAGACATTATGGGTCCCTTGGAGTGGATGAGGAAACTACTCAGACACTCTCCATCTGGGGAAGGAAGGGACGGGGTTTTCTCTGAGGAAAGTCTCCCTCATTTCTTTATTATCTAGGGTTTTTATCTACTTTCCACATGCAGAAATGCATAAGGAAAACATGTAGCCCTTCCCCAAATAGCAGGGAGTGAAAGAGAAATGCAGTTCAATACAGGGTTGAAATGTCCAAGTATTTTACACAAGATCAAAAACATTTCCTCTTACTTAATTTTTCAGTTTTTCACATTCTACTGACAAGGATTTGAGGCTTTACAGAGAAAAACCTAGAAGGTTCCCTTTTCCTTAAAAGTCACTTTATATTTCTATTCTATCTTTAAAATCTCCAGGAGGGTGGGATTCCGAGCAAGCATGAAAGATAAGAAACCTGCTGGTTAAGTCCCAAGTTCCTGTTTTTGGGCGGGTCTCCACACAGTGGTCCTCAAGGTCTTTCAAACCATGCCTGCCTGTCTCCCGCACATCTCCCTTTTAGATATTCACAAAATTTAGTACTTGAGGATCTGATAAGTTCTGCAGTTAATAAATCTGTTTAAGTTTTCAACATATTTACCAAAATGACTACAGGACTCCTCTCTGCCACAAGTTAACAATTTTTTAAAAGTTATGTTCACTATTTTTTTATTTCCAATCTTTATTTCTCTCAGTTCTTTTCCTTTTTCTTCAATTCTTTTTTCATTGTTGGTCAAATACAGTTGTCCCAATTTTTCCCCCTTTGCTCTCTACTGCCCTGCTTCCCCCAACTCTGCCCCCTGCTCCCACAGTCAATCCCCACCCTGTTGTCCATGTCCATGGGTCATTTATACTAGTTCTTTTATTTTTTTAAAGTATATTTTATTGATTATATTGGTACAATAGTTTCAATTTTTCCCCCTTGCTTTCCTCCGTTTAGCACCCCCCTTCCCCAGCAATCCAACCCCCAAGTCCAGTTCTTTGACTAAACCCTGCCCCTTCTTTTCCCCCTTTTCCCCTCACTCCTCCCTTCTGATCACTGTCAGTCTGTTCCTTGTTTTCTGGTTTTATTTTGCTCATTTGTTTTGTTCATTATGTTCCATTTACAGATGAGATCATATGGTATTTGTCTTTTACCACCTGGCTTATTTCACTTAGCATAATATTTTCCAATTCCATCCATGCTGTCACTAAAAGTAGGAGTTCTTTCTTTCTCCAGTGTAGTATTTCATTGTGTAACTGTATCAGCTTTGTGATGCACTCATTTACTGATAGGCACTTGGGCTGTTTCCAGCACTTGGTTATTGTAAATAACACTGCTATGAGCATAGGGGTGCATAGGTTCTTTTGAATTGTTTCAGGATTCTTAGGGCATAATCACAGTGGTGAAATTGCTGGATATAAAGGCAGTTCTATTTTTAGTTATTTGAGGAAATTCCATACTGTTTTCCACAGTGGCCGACCAACAGTGCAGTAGGGTTCCCTTTTCTCCACTTCTTCGCCAGCACTTGTTGCTTGTTGATTTATTAATGATGGCCTTTCTGACATGTGTGAGGTGGTATCTCATTGTGGTTTTAATTTACATCTTTCTCATGGCTAGCAATGTTGAGCATCATTTCATATGCCTATAGGCCCTCTGTATGTCTTTCTTGGAGAAGCATCTGTTCAGGTCCTTTACCCATTTTTTAATTGGGTTGCTTGTCTTCCTAGTGTTGAGTCATGATTTCTTCATATATTTTAGAGATCAAACCCTTGTCCCAGGTATCATTCGCAAATATATTTTCCCATATGATTGATTCCTTTTTCATTTTGCTGATCTTTTCTCTAGCTAAGCAGAAATTTTTAGTTTTATGTAGTTCCATTTTTTTATTCTTTCCTTTATTTCCTTTGCCCTAGGAGATATATAGGCAAAAATATTGCTGCATGGGGTATGTGAAATTGTCCTGCCTGTATTTTCTCTCCATATCCTAGGGATAGCAGAAGAAGAGGAACAATTTTTAAAATACTCTAAATTGCTGTTTCTCAAAGCACTCTTTAAGAATTATTATTATATATATGTGTGTGTGTGTGTGTATTTATATATATATATAATCTCTTTAAATCTCAGAGAATTTATTGTTTCCTAGTCACAGGTTTGAACTTCTTTCCTGGTTACGATCTCTGAATATAAAATATCCATTCAATTAGTTAGGATGAGCTACCCAAACAGAGAGATGGATAATGGTGTTTAATCAAATTCCTGTGGGAAGGATTGGGCTATGGTTTCCTTGATTGCAGTTTAAATTGAGAAGTTTGCTCTTTCTTGCTGAGTTAAATCGCTGGCATCACAGGTGCTTGTGTGGTACTGCTGGGCTGGTTTGGGTACCCTTGATTCATCCTAATCTATGAAATGTCAATGTTATACACAGTCAGAAATAGGTCTGGACTGAAAGGGTCAGAAAAAGGCTTACAATTTCAATTTGCCAGACATTGCTACAATTGCAAACTGAACCTCTTATAAAAATCTAGAAGTCTCTGCCATGTACAAAAGGGAAGAATGTTATTGTGAGTATCTCTTCAAAAGAGTGCATTAATTTCCTGGAACAGAGTACATCCTTGATCATCTCCATCTCATGGACTAGCGTACAACACTCCCAATGATACCCATCATTGCTTTTCTTTAATCTGGTGTGACTCCTGCATTTGGAAATTATTCCTTTAAAGAGAAAAATTGCCAGTTTCACTATATTTCTTTGCTATGGCATGATCATACAGATACTTCCTCTTTCTTTTGGAATTTCTTTTCTGCGTCTAGTTTGTCTCAGACTTGCTACTTTTATAAACACATTGGTACTGTTTGGCATTCACATAAGGCAACTCTTCTTCAAGCATTTCTGTCCCAGTTAGAGGGATGCTTTGGCGGGTGGCACAGGGCCAGCTCCAGGTATTGTCATGACCATCTCTCCTGAGCTGATTACATTCGCAGGTAGAGTTACAATGACAGGCCCTTTCCGCTCTGCTGGCTGTGTGGCTGTTGGCTGCTATCTGAACAGTCTGTGCCCCTGCCATACTGGCTGCTGGCAAGGTGGCCATGCCTTGCTAGAGTGATGCTCTCTGTGTCAACTGGCTGATAGAATATAGACAGTCCTTCAACAGTCTGTGCTACTTGCTTCCCCTGGACACAGATCTTCTGCTGTGCTTGTGTGTGGTTGGCAGTGACAACCGTCTGTGGTTGCTGGGTCTGCTGAGCCTGATTCTGTTGGCCTTGCACCTGCAAAGTCTTCTCTCCTTTTCCCACCCAGATCTGAATCCATCTCTATGGGTCCAACTATATCTGCTAAAAATTCTGTGTCCCAGATACAGATACTTGCCTGATAATTTGACCTCAACCGTGAGGGACAGTTTGTACAATAGGTTGGCTAGTCAATGAGATAGACCAGCGATTAACATCGACTTGTACCACTAATTCCCTGGACGTGCTGTCAAATTTAATGGTTGCTGTTTACTGCATTCTGCTTCATGGTCCAACCAAGTTAGAATCCCATTCACAGAGAGCTTTACCCTGGAGATCCTAAAATACTCTGAAGTGGTCTACACGGTGCAAAGGAATTTGTGGCAGAAAGACTAACCCTGGGCCTAAGGTCTGAATACCTGGACCTAAGGGGTGGGAGAAAGTGATACAGGTCCACGTGGCATTAGCATTCTGCAAGGGTCAAGAACCCCAATATGACTGCTCCCATGGGAAATCCTTGTGTGAGACTGGCCTCTGAAGTCCTTGGACTGGGGTGCCTAGAGACACATGCAGGCTCTGGGCCAGGGCCACCGGCTGGTCTGCTCAGCTGGCTAGTCACAGCTCAACTCTAACTATTTATTTTTTATTCAACATATATTCATGGACATGCACAGTGGACTTTATTACTTTCTGATGGAGATACAGGGATATTTAGGCAAGAATTATCCATAAAATCCATCTATAATGTAGTAAAAATGAGAAAACTGACAAGACAAACAGGAAGATAAAAGAGACAGAAAGAAAGTTACAGGGATGTCAACAGAGTACAACCCTGTCAAAGATCAGAGACTAGAGCACAGAAAGAAGAATATTTGAGAAAGATCTTTAATGTGAAAAGGATTTTGAAGAGAAAAATGGGGAATTTATGGAAAACAGACAGGGAGTCTTTCAAAAAAGTGGAGAACAGTACAATATGACTATAGTATAAAATACATATAAAGGAATTCAAATCTTTAAATTTTGTTACTGCATTTTCCCTCAAATCTTTTCTTCCTTCTGAGCTCTCTGTATGCTGTATTTGTCAGTATAGACTTATCATTGCAACCTTCTAAGTCAGCATTTCCCAGGTATCTGATCTTGAACTTCTTACTTTGCACATTCATTCTCAGAGCTAAAATCACAGCCTGATGAAAAACATAAAGGCTTATGAGTCGATCCAAAACCACTCTTCTAAACTCCAGGCCATTTCACCAAATGCCTCCTAGGTATTTCCCGAAGAATGCCCCATAATAATTCTAAAAGCATTATGTCCATCACTCCTCACAGACCCATGTTGCCCTGAGTTCCCTAACTTAATCTATAGCAATAAAATGCTTGAGAAAACAATAAGGAGGAATCCCTAGGCAACAATAATAATCATATGATGTCACATCTCTAGACAATTTAGGATATCCCTCAGAAGTTTTCCACACAGAAGAAATGAGAGAGAGTGACAGTAATCGATCCTAAAGATGGTTATACTGGCAAAGACGTTTTCCTGAGAGGTGCCTCTACAGAGAGATGGGGGAAAAGAGGGAAATAAATTTTCATCTTTAAAGGGAGGCATGCAGGACTAGCTACATAATTTGTAGTGCCAAGTGAAAAATGAAAAGTTGGGCTTCTGCTTCAAAAATTATTAAGAATTTCAAGTCAACCCCAGTAGAGAATTAAACCAAGAATGGGACCCTTGCAAGTGGAAGCCCTGGTGATTGCTCAGCCCACACCCCAGAAGACATCCCCAAGCCTGCCAGAATCGATTGAATTACACAGTATTTAGGGCTCACATTAAGGGACAATAAGGTTATATTAAAAAGAGAAAAGCATTGATACAGACATTTTTAGTAAAATTAAAATTATGTGGAGTGTCTTATATTTCTTGAGGATTTTAGTTAGCTAATGAGTGAAAATATTAGATAATGTGAGGTTTTAGTTGGAACTTTACATAATTTACATTTTAATTATTTGGTTCTTTGCTGTTTCTCATAACCCATGGCTTTATTTTAATAAATGCAATAATACCAACTTTTAAAAAGAGTGAGAGAGAAAGGTAAGCTCTAAATGACAAAAAAAAAAAAAAAGAAAGAAAGTGACAAAGAGACTGGAACAGACTGACAATGACTAGAAAGGGAGAAAGAAGGGGAAGGATCTAGTCAAGGAATAGGTATAAATGACCCATGCACTTGGACAACAGGGTGGGGATTGACTGTGGGAGCAGGGGTGGGTGGATGGGGCAGGGGAGAGCAATGAAAGAAATTGAACAACAATAAAAAAAAAAATGTCTGTACCCTGTGCATTCTCTATTCAGCTCTACCATGGAATTACCACAGGAATGTTATGAAATATTTTTAAATCATCACACCAGTTAAGGACTTGTGCTTTTACTTTATCGACTCACAACCATTCTGCATTTCTAACATTTTATACCAATATTTTGACATTTATTAATGTATTTTATGATCAAATAACGCTCACTGTGTTCATCAGTATTTGTCTCAACCTGCATGTGTTTACTTCAAAGAAAAATATTAATGTGGTTCTTATGAAGGCTTGTTTTCAATTTTGAAGTTTTATCTGCAACCTCCTTCATGATAACCTCAGGAAAAAAAGCATATTATTTCTATTCATATTTCATTCTGCTATTATTTAATTCCTTCCATTATCCCTTAGTGGTAAAAAGTCTTCTATTATTGATCATGCTATCTTCCAAGAAATATTGAAAGACTCTTCTGTTATTTTATTCACTTTCAGTGTAACACAGCTTCATATCATCAACTGTGCTTTTTGCAGTTAATGCATTTCAGTTTTACTTTGTTATTTATTCTTTTCAGTATATGCAACATTTTCCCAAATTTAAGTAAATTAAACATCGAAGCAGAATGCATATCTAGGAAGACATATATGAAAGAACTCTGTATCTGGGATGCCTTTGTGCATCATTGTTGAGATATATGCTCCCCTCTGGTCTGGTTTTGATCCCTCATCACTGGAACCTGTCAATCATTCTAAACTGTATGTGGGTTTTATAATGTGAGGATATTTCCCAGAGACAAAGCAACTGAAAGTCTTGGGTAGACAGAAAAACAAACAAATAAACAAATTCAACAAAAGACATGTCAGAACATGCCATTCTGTATATTATTAATATTTGGATGTTTTGATACTCTGACATAGAGAAAAGGAGAAAAATTCTATTACTAAAATGTTTATGGTAAAATGGTTTTTAAGTGCATCATGTTTTAAAAAATAAATACCTTGATTAATATCAGATGCCTGAGATCTGATACTATGAATTTTATATAGTGAGTAGGTTTTTATGTTTTTAATAAATGGTACATGTACATCTTTTGATACATAATTTTAATGACATATACAGCATATGAGTGTTTCTGTAATTTTACCTATTTTGCCTTGTCTGCTATTCTGGTCATGTGCTACTTTCCTTTCCAATGTTGTTATACCCAGTGTTTCTTTTGTTTTATTTCATAATAATGAATGAGGAAACCTAATTAGAAAACAAGTTTTTAAAATTTAAAAAGAACACAAATTAGAACATATCTCTATGAAGTTTTATTTTCCAAAAATTAATTGTTAAGTTACCAGTGTCTATTATCATATTGCACATTCCAAAATGAGAGTTAAGTATTTAGTTCTAAGTTATGCGTACACTACTCTGGTTATAGTTTCCAATATCTTATCAGTTCACCACATGAGTTCCAAATTATATTTATCCTGAGGCATGTGAAAATAAACCTGTAGGATTTTGTAGTAAGTATTTAAGCAAAATCCGACTTATGAAATATATAAGTATTCGGATGAATTCATTATTATTGTGTTATTCATTTTGTTGTTTTTACTTTGTGAGAGTGCAATGACCTCTGACGTCTCATTTATTTAATGTTCTCTGAATAACAACTTCTGAAAAAGTATCCAGGTCAGGCATGTAATGTGTCAATCACATTTCTCTGCATAATCAGATTTTTACCACAGGAGCTGGTATCCTAAGTTCCAGTTTGTCCTCCTCCCATATATTTGATGTGTGTGTCTGTATATGATGCTCTTTGAGAGCATTTGTGTTAGATATGATATAGGCATCTCAGTAAAGAACAGCCTTAACTTGCAATCAATTCAAGAATACAATATCAAAAGATAATTCATTGGAAACTGGGGAGAGACTTACATTTCTGTTTTCTTGCTATGATCTTTCACATTGCTATTACATTTTAATTACCAAAATAAAAACAAAGAAAAGAGAATGGTGATCCTACCCAGAGATGCAGGTGCATGTTTAGTAAGGGGGATATAAATAGTAAGAGAAAGATACAACTGTAAGGGTTACAACAAATTATAACTACTTCATAAGCATGATCAACATTTAATACATTTAATATTGGTGGAACTTATTTTCTAGGTGTGATATTAAGTGATATTTACTAGGGGCTGTATTAATTAAATTCAAAAGCAACGGGATCATAGAGAATCCTCCAAGCTGAGGCAATACGTGTTAGAAATAAACTTACCATTTGTTTATAATATCTTGAAATTCAAATTACTGCATTCTTCTGGAGCTGGATTTTGAACTCAAGGGAACAAGGCTGTAGGGATAAGCATTAAAAGGAACTGGAATGAAGGTCAGGCCCATTGCAAAAAAATGTTTTTAATTCTAAATGCACGTTAATACCAGATCCAATACTGCTCATAATGTTGAAGAGATAGAGGTGAATTTTAGGGGGAAAAAATGGTTATATTTGTCGGTATTGTCCTTTTTAGTGCTGATATCCACTAATTCCGTGAGGTTCAGCCCCTGATAATTGGTATTCTTTGCTGTGAATTATTAACAACAACATAGACTTTTATAAGATGACACAAATAATTTTGACTAATAGATGTATTTATATAATTTTATGCATTGAAAATAGAAAATACACTTGGTATTAGTAAAAATAAACCACAGGCTAGAGAAAAAAAAATCTTATATTCAAAAGAAACATCTTGAGAACATGTTCTCTTACCATAATGGGATAAAATTTTAAATTAATGAAAGGTGTCATAAAATCCTCACATGTGAAAACTAACAACACACAAAGCAAATGCTGCTTTAAAGAAATAATAAGGAAATTTGAAAAATATTTAGTACATAATTCCTATGTAATTCTCATATGCTAAAATATGTGAGCTAAAACTGAAGTAGTGCTTGTAAGAAAATGTGTTGCGTGAAATGCAATTCAAATAAAAAATGTGTCTACTATACAGCTATAAGAATGGTAAAAGTTAAAGAGACAGTCAATGACAAGTATTGATGAGAATGAAAAAATGTATCTATTACTGGTGGCAAAGTAAATTGGTACCATGACTTTGAACTATTTTATGATTTGGTGGTATCTTTAAAAGTTGAACACCTAAATATCTTTTGACTTGACATATACATTCCTAAGTATAAGCTTAATGGAAATATTTAGAACATATATTAACCATAAGACGTGTACTAGAATATTCACGACAACAGTATTTTAATTGATTCAAAACTTGAAACTACCCAGATGCCCAACCCTATTACAATGAAATTTAAATTGTAACACATCCACATACTGTAATGCTTCTCAGTAATAAGAATGACTAATCTGAACTATACGCAATATGAATAAATTGCACAAGCATTGTGTTGAGTGAAAGACACAAGACATAAAAAACATAAACTAGCTATTTGGAAGAAATATGGTAGAATCCCATATAGCATGTCACTTTGGAAGACAATGGAAACTGAAGGGGAATATGAAAGGGTTATTGTTAGATTATGATTTTTGATCTAGGGTGCTAGTTTCACAATGCAGTCAGGTGGTTAAAATTGCATGAGCTATACTCTTAGGTTCTCTCTTCAGTATTTAGAATTCAATAAAGAGTTTTGAAATAGAGATGAATAAATGTTGAATATATTATATAAACTCATTTCAAAAATTTAAAAAGAACAAGGAAGCAAATCCAGCATATAAAGAATGAAGAAAGTTGGTTTATGAAAAAAAAGCAAAACAACAACAACAAAAAAAACAATGAGTGAGAGGAAATTACAAAGCCTGATTCAGGCTTGAAGATATGTAAGAAAAATGATCTGGATTCTATAAAATTAGTAACACTTAAATTTCTTATGAAATTCTCAACAGCTAGTTCAAATTAAAATGCAACTTATGGTCATAGATACATACGACTGCATTTTCCTTCTTTTAAACAGAAGAACAAAACAGATAACTCCTAGATAAAAGGAATCTATATATTGACTCATGCTTTTTCTGTTTTAACTGGTAGTAAGGGACAGAAGTTGAGGGAAAATAAATATAAAAGCATTATTTTTATCTTTCCACATTCTGCTTCTTACTGTGTTAATGGATTTACTTTTGTTTCCCTTGTGGTAGGCATGGCTATGTCCTACTTATCAGTCAACTAATTGTTGTGTCCTTAACTACTACTTAAAAATTCTTGGTGATGTGTACAGATACTTCCTCATTAATCTGGTGAAGCATGTTTTTAATTCTACATTTAAAAAAATAGGGCCAATTTAATTGGCAGGTGGTAATAATTTTAGCACAACTCACTTTACCACAAACCCTAATACAAAAGTTAAAAATAATAGAACTGCATGTGATTCAACTCTGAGCCTGTTGGTACATAGACATGTTTTACCACCCACATACATTATGAATTACATACCTTGCCCCTATTTGAGAGTTCAACTGCCTTTTCTTATTAATCATCATTTAGTAACTCACTGATCAGAACATTTCTTGGGAATCTTTAGCCATAGGTGGAAGGAGTCACTATATCAGGAAAGTGGAGCATATGATCTGTTAACAACAATCTCAAGCTCTGGGCCTGTATGACCAGCAAACTCTTTTCACATGACAATAATTGGCCATGTGTGGCCACAATTTTGAAATTTTCCAATTAATTACTCTATTTTTGCAGGAACTGTGCAATAAGTATAACATTTGTATTATTATTTCCTCCTATCCACCACTAGGCCATATTCCTTGCATCTTATACTGCTTGAGATATCAAGATAAAGGTCTAATCTCAATTGCATAGTTCCAGGGCATTTAAAATTCTTATCCCTTAACTTTTAATTCAGTCCTTATTAAAAAAAAAGACATTTAACTTTTCCTACTTTAAATGTGCATTCCAAAACATGAGTAATATTATCATTCATTACTCCCTCTAATATTAGCTTGATATTACCACAACAACCACTACCACATACACATACAAACACACAGGCTTCCCATACCTTCTGCTATCACATCTTACTGGTGAGATTTGAATATGGGAAGATATGCCTGAACCATCATAAAGTAGAGAAAATTTTGAAAATTTGTCAAATATGTGTATTTTATTGCATGTACATTATCACCTCAAATGCCTCAGTGAGACAAAATTTTGTAGATTCCATGATAGTGGTCTCTGGAAACAAAAAAAACGTATTTATTCAAGTTTCTTACGATTTCTTGTCAAACACTTTACTCTAGTGATGCTATTATGGAATAGGAGAGATGCCCATTTTCTGTTTGTTAAAATTGAAGTGCTCTTAAGTTTACTGTTGATTAGAGATTGTAGATGCCCTGGGACAATCTTAGAATGGAAAAAATGTCATTTTACCTGACAGATTGATCTGCACTAATAACATAGAATCTACCAAATTTACTTTCTACACTCTATAAAGATTTTCTTTGTAGGGTTCTATCCAGTATTCTCAATTCTTTATTACCCAGCATCATTGCAACAGTGAGAATCTTTATTTTAGGTAGTCCCATGTGGAAGTTTTAGGATCAGTGAACTTCTATTAGTGGGATAAGGGAAATACACTTACCAAAACAATTACTTTATTTCATTCTCTTATTATATAGCAACAACTACCATAGTCAAAGTTCTTTCTAATGTTAATGAAAATGACTAGTTTTATTTAATCCACTCTAGTTCCACCGTGAGGTGCTACTTACCATCTGCAAATAAAGAAAGCTGTTTTAAAATAACAAATAAAATATGTATGGAGGATATTGCTCTTTTAAGTCTTGAAGATTCACTTAACCTAGGATGAAGTAATTAAACTTGTTAACAATAGAGATAGGCTGTTCAAATCAAGGGACTTTGCTATTAGACCTTTCACTTTATTCTGGACCTTGACTCTCTGCCCAATGCATGAAATAGCACCATCCTGAAATTTCATTTGTTTAGTCCCTGATCTACTATCACAATTTCTCTAGTTTAGGAGGCACCAGAAAAGCTGTTCACCCCACTTCAATGACTTCACTAATTTTTCTATTTTCCTTAATAATTCTCTGTGTCCTAAGGTAGTACCCCCACCACATACTGACACCAACTCCAGCACACTTGCATGTTCTGTAGAGTATGGAATGACTTAATAGTTGGGCATGATCTTCAAGTTCATCTATTACCAGCCAGGTAAGCTCTGCTACATGGTTAGCTACAGTGTCTGTGGCCAAGGAATAGATTAAAATGTGCCATTATAAGAAGTGACCTAAATACTCCTTTTTCCTTTCCTACAGCTATCATATGGTCTTACTGCATTTGAGCAGTTTGAAAAGCCCCTTCCCAAATCCGGTGTTCCGCTCATAACTAAGTATATAATGCAGTTATAAAGTACGTGATCTATGTTAGGCACAGAAGACCCAGGTAGAAGCAATCAAGCCACAGGGCACCCACTCAGGTGTTCCTAATTAGTGCAGATGAAGTGTCATAGTCTCCTAAATCCATACCAGTTGTAAGCCATCTGTTAGCATCCGTTAGGAAAGTGGTAGGTAATGTAATCAACTATTTTTACAAAGAACCACAAGCAAAGGAATAGGTGGAGGAAGAAGGCAGAATGCTGGGATTTGTGATTATGGTTATTATTCCCTATTGCATTGCTTCTTTGGTGGGTTCTACCATTCTGGCTTGCAGTAAGAAACAAGAATGGTAATTCATGCAGCAGTCTTCCTCAGTTGCTAGTTGTCTATACCCATTTATAAAAGCCTAGCACAATGTGTTCTATTAGTTTTAGTAAAAGAATAACTTCACTTAGTTAAACATTGTTGGTAACCAAATTATATTAGTAAAATGTAGTTTAATTGGGCTGATTGAAACTATGCCTGTGGAAATAAGGTCAGGCAGCTACTAGTATTATAAAGTTGACATCTGAAATTTGTATCATATTATTAACCAAGGTTACCCCAATAAACTTAGAAAAAGAAATGCCGAAAAACCCAAAGCAAAAAAATAAAAATTCAAGACTCATTCAAACATGAAGTTTTTATTGCACCCTCTTTAGTTCCAACAAAATCATCTAATATTTGAACTATTCAATATCTGTTCCACATACTTACTCTGCTTCTATTTCCTCTGCTACTGTGTAAAAATGTAAAAACCACATGCTTTATTCTTTCTTATCCTCAAATTTTTGTGTCCTGGTAAAGAAGTCATTCTGTATGCTGAATGCGATGTAATAAATTTTTGCATATATGCATATACCTATGTAGGTTAAAAAGGAATAAAATTACCCTTATGTAGAAATACATTAAGCTCATCAATTAATGAGAAAATGTATACTAGTAGGAGAGCAAATGAATACAATTTTTGTTGATTTGTGCTAATGTTGATCATTCTTGTAAACTAGTGACCTACCCACTGTATTGGTAAATAAAGCAACTTTTAGTGAAGCAAGTGTGAGAACAGTTGAATTTGTGTGAAGCTTGTTATAATTTTTCAGCTCATGTTTTACTCATTAATATTTATGCCAAACACTTGAAACTTTGCATTTTTATATCACTTCTATTCATTATTTTCTACATGCCAATTATGAAGCATTCTCTCTTATATACATTCATTGACATCAGAGCTAGAAAGGTTGCAAATGATACAGCTAAGCAGGCTCACTCTGGCAAGAAATAGGATGTTATAATGGATCCAAATTTATTCTGGAAATTTGTTATAAACCACTAGATCAAAAACACCATGAGGTTGAGGAAATGGTCTGTGAAATAAATAGGGCCTGTGTTAAAGGGAAAAAGAACTGATAAGGGATTTTACTTATGTAGTACATAAAAGAAAAGTCTAAAAATATAAGGTTCAGAACTATATAATGTTGTTTCATAGTCAAGCATATTACTTCTCTCACCTATATTTCCCTCAAATTAAGACAAAATTCTATATAATCTCAAACTATGCATGTATTTTTAGATTATCTGTTTAGTTTTTCATTACTAAAAGTTGTGACTTTTATTTATATGATGCAGGTACTCTAAATATTATATTAATTTGTTCAATAATAAAAAACAGAATGATGTTTATGATTATACATTCATAAAATTAATTTGTCATATTCACAGAGATTT
This sequence comes from Furipterus horrens, assembly GCF_987537825.1. Taxonomy (NCBI): domain Eukaryota; kingdom Metazoa; phylum Chordata; class Mammalia; order Chiroptera; family Furipteridae; genus Furipterus; species Furipterus horrens. Next base: position 30,517,767 of record NW_028327182.1, on the reverse strand, counting down.
TCAATGAATATAAATCAGATTAAAGATAATTTTCTTCCTGAAAATTTTCTATACCATATTACTTAAGAAATTAATCAAGTCTTACCAGAGGTTGTAAATTTCAAATCATTCTTTAAAATTATTTAATTACAATTACTTCCAAAGTTGTCTCTTATAAAACTCTCACCTCCCTGAGAACAAATCCCTGTGAGTTTATCTAAGCCTATCTGATAAAATGGGATTTAGAGGCAAATTTAAGAAACAAATTGTTGCTGACAATGCTGTCTTTTTGGTTTGGAATACCTCATATCCAAATTCATAAAAAAAATTAAAAAAAATCATCCTGTGAGCTCTTTGTGGTATAAAATCTTTTACCATAGTGTTGACAACTCTTATACCTCAAGACCTACAACAAATTCCAAAACTTCTAAATATGTATTTCAGATTTGTTTGAAGGTAGTTATGAGCAAGACTTATATGAACCAGGAATCTCAATCTCAAATCCTGATTTCCTAACTAAACACACACACACATATATGTAAATCAAACATACTTATGCTATTTTCCTTTCACATGTGTTAAAAAACTTTTTAAATTAACCATAAGGACCTACATTTTTCTTTTGAATGTTATACACAAAAATTACAAAAATATGAACGATTACAGAAAGTCACTTATAACCTCCAATCACTTTTAATTGGTTATGTTGCTGGGTATACGTAAGTGAATAAAAAAATGCTTCTTTTTCTTGGGTATAGATTTAATACTCAGAGTAGAGTAACAAACAATTTGAATGTCGTTTTTACACTTTAAAAGTCACGGAGTTGTAAGGATATTAAATTGGCAACAAAAACAAAACAAACAAGCAAACAAAAAAAAAAGAGAAAACATTCATGATATAGAATATAATTGTATATAATTAAGCATACAAAATTGCATCAGAGAATAGGAGCATTTATCTAAATTCTTTATTGTACATACCCAAAGTAATTTTCATTTGATGTATAAAAATATTTGAGGCAATATTTTATTTCTGAAAAATAAGGTCTTTATTTTTTGCATTTTACTTATGCATCATTAAAATATTTATAAACATATGACCACATCCCCCCAAAGCAACCACATTTTATGTATTATTAAATTATTTACAGTCATATGAAGAGAATGCATTTATTTACTATTATTTTTCCAGTTTTTCTGCAAAAGTTGAATTTGACTTCTTAATAAGACTATTATAGACAATTAATTATGTATTTGTTAAATAATTAGAGACCTCATTACTGTAGAATTAAATCATTTCTTTTTCTTCTTAAGAAGTTTATAAGTGCGGTATTTTTTAATACCTATTTTTTAACTGAAAAATGTTTGGTTTATTGAAGTCGACTAAATATTCTGTCAATAATTACAATACTAAATGATAATGTCTAATTTTAAATGCATATCTTTTCTCTTATTCCATTTTTTATATTTATTGTATTTTTTTCCATTGCCATTTAGTCCCATATACCCCTCCCCCCAGCCATCACCACACTGTTGTTCATGTCCATGAGTCCTTTTGCCTTTTTGCTCAATCCCTCCACCCCCTAACCTCCCTCCCACATAGCTGTCATCCTACTCTCCATCTATGAGTCTGTTCCCTTTTTCCTTGTTTGTTCAATTTTTTCATTAAATCATATGGTATCTGTCTTCCTCTGACTGGCTTATTTCACTTAGCATAATGTTCTCTAGTTTCATCCATACTGTCGCAAAGGGTAAAATTTTCTTCATTTTTATGGCCGAGTAGTATTCCATTCCATTTCTATGCCCCCTGCATTGCCTTTTGTAAGAAAATATATTTAAAGCACCTACCTAAGTTTTGCCAATAAAAGTTATTATTTTAATATTTTTACATATTTACTATGCAATACATTATTCTTAGAACAAAAATAAGTAACAAATATATTGTTTATTTTAATGAAGAAGTCACATACATAACACTCAAGTTAGAAAGGAAGCTTGAACTTCTTATTATCCCATGACCACACAGCAGAAATCACTATTCTGGATCTTATGTAGACCATCTTTTAATTTTTTCACACACTCACATAAACATACACACAAAACATACACCATCATATATACATGAGTGACAACTACAGGAATTCCCAAACTAAAAAAAATGCTGCTTAGTTTCAGCTGATTTCATAAAATAGCTCTCATGCTATATATTCTCTTAAGGATTTACTTCTTCAACTGAGAATTATATTGCTAGGACTGACCCATTTCTTTTGAATGTTATTTAATCTCCAATTATATAAATGTAGCAACCATCGAAGTAATAATCAGAGGTTTTTCTTAAATATTATGTCATTTTTTAGACATAATTTACATATAAAAACAGTCATCATTTTAGTTTGCATCTCTCCAAGTTTTAAAATGCGCTCACAGGTGTGTGGCCACCACTACAATCAAGATATAAAACAGTTCAGTCACTCCAAAACTTCTCCCAAACCCCCAGCCTCTGGCAACATCCTTGTTTTCCATTTCTATAGTTTTTCATTCTCGACAATGTGGTATCAATGGAGTTATATTATATGTAGACCTTGGAGTCTGTATATTTTCAAATAGCATAATGTATTTCTAATTCACTCATAGTTTTCTGTGTTTTAATAAGTTTATTTTCTTTAAAATGCAAAGGTTAGCAAAGTAGTTGTACAGTTGTTCATATGAAAAAATATATGATGCAAGAATAAATAATAGCATAAGAAAAAGCTGTTTTTGCATACTCACAAGTGTAAGTCTACTTTTGCAAAATGCTGTATATACATTTGGTTTGTTTACTGTCTTAAATATAAACATTAAATCTTGTTTATTGGCTCACCAGTTTAATGACGTTTGGATTGTTGACAGTTTTAAATTATTACAAGTATATTTCTTATTAACATTTATTGTCAGGTTTTCTGTAAGCATGCTTTTATTTCATTGGATAAATATCTAAATATATAGAAGTGGGATTCCTGGAACATTAGGTAAAATGCAAGTGTGATTGTATAAGCAACTGCCAAACTGTTTTCCAAAATGCTTATACCATTTTTCTCTGCTACCATCTATGTAACAGTGTTAGTGTTCTGCATCTGAGCTAACAGTTGATATTGTTGAGCTTGTTTTCCCTCTTAATATTTGTTTTATTTTCTCATATGAGTAGATGTGAATTGACAAATTATTGTTTTTAATTTGCATTTCTCTTTTTGACTAATGAAATTGAGAATCTTTTGTTGCATTTCTATTTTCTACTTCATACCTGATGCATAAATGTCACTAAAAACATTTTTAAAAAATTATTCTAACAATGATTTTTAGAAATGCATTCTGAATTTTCCCTATTATAAAAAAGTATAATTCTCTTTTACAGTTTTTTACTAAAATGAATACCAAAAGAGAGCCAGTAGTCAACTGCATGGAGGTTATAATACCAAATCTCTCCCTATGAATTATCCTAATAATAGTCTACCATATATGATTAAACAATTTCAAGTTGAATGTTAATATTTATGAAATAAATTATTTGTCCATAGATCAGAATAAAATACTCCAAATAATCAAAAAATGGAAAATAATTCTGCAAATGTATCTGAAACTTACCAAATTTTCTCAAAATCAACAGATCACGCCTGATGAACTGTACCAATATTGGGAGCATCTGTAAATATGAAATCTGTTTGTTTGAGTCATGTTGCTATGGGAATTTCAGTATTTAGCATTAATCACTATTTTGCAATCTTAATTAAATCTGACAATTTCAAGTAACTCATGCTCTGGAACATAACATAATGCCCTATAGACTAATCGCATTAGGATAATAGTTACATGCTTCAAGTTCCGCTAGTATAAGTTTGACCTACATTTAACCAAGCAATCTAATCAGTAAAAGAAACTTAATCAGTAAGTGTAATCAGCAAAGAACTAGGACTATGATTCCAGGCACTAGGCTCTTTTTACCAAAAAAATAAAGTAGTATTTCTAAGCTGCTATAGTTCTAAAAATATTTTCATTGCCTTTTTTATCTAATATCTGGCCTATCCTCTAGAGAGCTCCACATCCATTAGATTGGATTCTGCTTTATTCATACGTTCAAGCAAACACTTTGTCTTTGCATTAACATCACATATACAGAATCTGCCTGATAAATTTGGAAAAAAATTATAATTGTAGAAATAAAGTAGTATTTAAATAGGTTCTTTTTCTTGAAATGCATGCCTCCTCAACCACAATTCATTGCATAAATTAATTGATGTAATTGAATCATGAAAGAACAGTTTTGCTTCATTTCTCCTCCATTTAATTCAGTTGTAGTAAAAAAAAGAAAAGCACTCTTGATAATAAATGATGAATGCTTTGAGAATATATAAATAGATTAGCATTTAACAATGTAGAAAACTGACAGTTTTTAAATAAAAGAACACCAGAATTTCAGTCTCTGTATTGATAGGAAAATCATGTGTGAGTAATCATGCTTAAATTCAAAGATTAGCCATATTATCATAAATACAAGATTATTACCTCTTTTCCATATTTATCAGGGACACGGAAATTTATATGCAGCCACACTCCCCTTAACTTGTAAGACAATGAATTCTAGATAGTGAATCGGCTCAATGTAGAAAAGAAAAAATAGATAATAGAGTGATATATGTGGCAATCTCACAACCAGAACAGCTTTCCTTAGAATTATATCACTTTATGTTGTCAATTGTTTAATTCATTTTGCCTCCTTATCTTCTAAGGGCAGGTCCTACATTATAAACTTCCAATTTAAAAGTGGGCTTTTATTATCTACTGCCGTTTGAAACATGACAGATACAATAACTCGCAGATTATTTATTGAAATCAGAGATCATATCTATTGGCTCCAAAATATACGTAAATGGAGGAAAGTTGTTGAAAGCCGATAAGCAGCAGAAATAAAGGTAATACATGGCTTCCCTAGTTTCTGTAAACTGACAATGAAGTACACTTGTGGGTATCAGTATATGACAATATCCTTTCTGCCAACTATATATTTAAATCATAAATCTCTGGCACATTTTGAAAAAAGTGTCTATTATTTAATATTTAGTATGGAGCTATGTCAACACACACAACGTTTATGGGATAATAAAACCACATTAAGAATGATATACAAGTTCATGTCTCAATAGAATCTTATGATAGATTATTATTTTTCTCATTTTTCAATTATGTAATTGCAGTTGCTTACCTGCTTTCATATAATAATGACAAATCTAGGAGTTGTTTCCAGGTACATTTGATTACAAGACTCTGAGTCTTGTGCACTGTGCTGCAATGTCATTTTAGCTTATCTTCAAATATAGTAATGAAAGAGAAAACAAATTTTAAACTCAAGCATGGGGTTGAATGGTATAGAGGTTAATATTAAAATTCTGAAGCCACAGTGCCTGGGTATATTAGGGTTCTCTGGAAAAACAGAACCAACAGATAATATAGTAAATGTATAGATTTATTATAAGAAATTGGCTCACATGATGGTGAAGTCTGAGAGGTGCCACAATATCCCATGTACAAGCTTACCCAGGAAAGCCAGTTCTGTATTTTCAGTCTGAGTCCAAAGTCACAAAAACCAGGAATATAATCAATGGTGTAACTCTCAATCAAAGGGCAGGAGAAGACTAGTCTTTCAGTTAAAGCGGTCAGTTATGAAGAGTTAATTTTCCCTTCCTTCACCCTTTTGTTCTATTCAGGCCTTCAAAAGATTGGATGATTCCCACTCACATTGGGAAGCATGACCTTCACTCACTCTACAGATTCAAATGCTAAACTCTTGGCGGGAAAATAAAAGCACATTCACAGATACATGCAGAAATAATGTTTAACTGAATATTGGGCACCCAGTGGTTCAGTCAAGTTGACCCATAAAATTAACAATCATACCACATTAAAATCTTGCTTCTCAAGTTAGGCAGATGACAACCATGAGATAAGGAGAGGTTTTTAATCTTTTTGCACTTACTTTCTTCATATGTAAAAACTGGGGGAAAGTAATGTATACACCATTGTGGAGATGAGTGAAGACATTACAAAAACTACTTTACTAGAGAGACTTCCTGCATTACCGTGTAAAAGGCACTGTTGACACAATCCTCAGCTGAACTGGTAAAAATTAGTTATTTACACAAATTAAAAGCCCTGGGAATTATCCTGAGTAGATGCAGCAAATTAAGAAATGTTTATTCAGAAAATCAGCTGCAATTTGATAAGAAGAGTCAGTGCTATTTGAACCTCCTCACTCTTCCCACTAACTGAGAGAAAAACACCACAATATACTTGGGCATCCAAAAAAAATAAGGATCTCTCCTCCAGCTACCACTCAAAGGACTATCTCCCTAAGAGATATAGAATGTCAGCAGTTGTCACACTAGCAACACCCACCTGTTGATGAGACTCTATCTGTGAATAATAAGGAATATTGTGGAAATAAATGAACTAGATATTGGGAAAGCAGTAGAGATGGATAACAGTGTGGGGACTGAGTGTGGGAGTTGGAGGCAGGCTGGGTGGAAAGGAGCAAAGAGTAAAAAAAATGGGACAACTGTTATAGCATAAACAATAAAATGTAAAAATAAAAACACTTTGAAAAACATTTTAAAAGCTGTTTTTTTAATCAACAAAATTGACAAACCTTAAATTAATTATTCAAGAAAAAAAGAGAGAAAACAAATTACTGGAAAGAAAAATGAAAGAAAGTTTATTACTACTGATCATACACACAAAAAATGATATAAAGTAATAATATGAATATATAATCCAAAAATTAGGTGACATAGATAAAAGACACATTCCTAAAAAAACACAAACCATTGAAATTAACTCAAAAATAAATAGTCTTAATAAACCTATAACTATTATTAAGTAATTTAATTAGTAATCAGAAACAACCCACATATGAAAGCCCAGGTTCACTATCATCACTACTGAATTCTACCAAACATTTAAAAAATAATATAGTTTCTTTATAAACTCTTCAACAAATTATAATAGTAGGGATCATTCCCCAAGTCTTTGCTTGAGGCCACTATCATTCTGATACCAAAACCCAATAAAGATATCACAAGAAAAAAGAAACTTGTATGAATATGAATGCAAACACATTCAATAAAATACTAGCAAATGCAACCTATCAATATATAAATAATTATAAAGGATGAGATTTATTCCAAGAATACAAGTTTGCTCAACATACAAAAAAAGTCATTTAAGTTACTGTATCAATAAGACAAAAATAAAAACCACATGACCTCAATTGATGCAGATGAAGCATATGACAGAATTTAATGCAATTTCACATAAAAACACTCAGCAAACTAGGAATAAAAGAAAACTTCCTCAACTCCACAAAGAATATCTGCAAAAGACCTATAACTAATATCATATTAATGATGTAAAAGAAGATGTTTTCCTCCTAATATTAGGGATAAACCAAGGATGTCTGCTCACATCATTTCTAATCAGCATTTTACTGGAAGTTTTAGTTAGGGAAATAAATCAAGATAAATATATATACACACATGTAAGTTGGAAAAGAAAAAGCAAAGCTATCTTTACTTGTAGATAACATGATCTTGTATGTAAAAATTCCTAAGGAATCTATTAAAATCTAGTAGAACTAATCAAGAAGTTCAATAAGATAGTAGAAAACATTTTTTAAAATTTATTACTAAATAGTGCAATGAATGAGCTAAAAATTAAGAGAACAATTCCATTTACAATAGCATCAAAAATAAAATATTTAGAAATATAAGTGCAAAACTTACTCTTTGAACATTACAAAACACCGTTGAAAGAAATTATATATCTAAATTCTGGAATACATCTATGATCACTTATCAGAAAAGTTAATGTTGTTAAGATGACTGTACTTAGTAAACTGATGGACAGATACAAACTCTATCAGCATTCCAGCTGACTTATTTTTTTAATTAATTTTTAATTTTTTATTATATTTTTTCAATTATCATTTATTTCCAATACTGCCCTCTCTCCCAAAATCACCTCACTGTTGTCCATGTCCATGAGTGCTTTTCCCTTTTCTTTTTTGATCAATACCCCCAATCCCCACTAGCTGTTATTCTGCTCTATCTATGAGCCTATCTCTATTTTGGTTGTTAGTTCAGTCTGTTCATTAGATTCCCCATATGCGTGAAATCACTTGGTATTTGCCTTTCTCTGACTGGCTAATTTCACTTAGCATAATGTTCTCCATGTCCATTCACACTGTCTCAAAGGGCAAAATTTTCTTTTTACAGCCAAGTAGTATACCATGGCGTAAATGTCCCATAATTGTTTTATCCACTCATCTACTGATGGACACTTGGGCTACTTCCCTATCTTGGCAATTGTAAATAACACTGCAATGAACATTGGGGTGCTTATGTTTTTTGAATTAGGGTTTTAAGTTCCTTTGGATACATTCCCAGATTTGGGATTGCTAGATAAAAAGACAGCTTCATTTTTAATTTATTGAGGTATTTTCATACTGCTTTCCACAGTTGGTAGGAATGCAGATTGGTGCCACCAGCTGACTTCTTTACAGAAACTTAAAATATAATTCTAATTGCATATGAAATTTTAAGCAACCAAGAATTACCGCCCATCCCCCCAAAAAAACTTGAATAAGAAGAACAAATTAAGAGGACTCAGCTTGCTGATTTCAAAACTTACTACAAAACAAAAATAATAAAGAGAGTATGGTACTGGCACAAGCATAGATATATAAATCAACAGAATAAAATTGACAGTTCAAAAATAGACCATGTATCTGCAGTCAGCTGATTTCTTATGAGGGTGCCAAGACTGTTAGCTGGGGAAAGAATGGTTTTTATGTTTGTTTGTTTTTCCTTTTTAACAAATGATGTGTGAGCAAATAAATAGCCACATGCAAAATAAAAAATAAAAAGAAGTTGAATTCTTATCTCACACCATATGTAAAAACAACACAAATGGATCACAGACTTCAATTTGAAATACGAAATTGTAAACATCAGGAAACAAATAGGGGTAAATATATATGATTTCTACTTTTCCAATTGGTTCTTAGATATGACATCAAAAGTATAAGCAACAAATAAAATATGGACAATTTTTAAAAAGTTGAGTTTCAAATTTCATAATTAAGGAAGTTAAGTAACCCAAAGAATGGGAGAATATATATTTAAATCATATATTTCATAAAGGTTTCATATAAAGAACATTTACGACTTATTGATAAAGACTAACAACCCAATTAAAAAATGGCCAAAGAATCTGATAGACATTTCTCTGAAGAAGATACAAAACCAGTGGTTAAGCTGATGGAAAGATACTCAGTCTTTTATCACCTAGGCAATGCAAAACAAAACCACAGCGAATTAGCAAGCATCCACTTAATGGCAAAAAAATAAAGAGCCAGATGAAAACAAGTACAGGTGAGATTGTAGAGCCTAAGTAACCCTGGAAATAAATTTAAAAGTTCAGCAAGGTAGTAGGGTACAATGAACTGGTGAGAATGTAAAATGATGCAGCCATTTTGGTTAAAGGTCTGACAGTTCCTGAAACAATTGAATGTTTAGTTACCATCTGACCTATGAACTCCACTCCTAGGTATATATCCAAGAGAAATAAAACTTTTCCCATAAAAGGTTGTATATGAACTTGTATATTAGTCTTATTTATAATAACCAAAATCTAAAAACAATTCCAATGTCAATCAATAAATGGATGTGGATGATTAAACAAAATGTTTTATCCACCCAAGGTAATATTATTTGGTCATAAAAAAAGAATGAAATGAGGAGTATGTTACAACATGGTTGAACCTGGAAAGCATTATAGTAAGTGACAGAAACTAGTCATAAAAAGAAACTTTTTTTTATTTCATGTATATAAAATATCCAAAATATGCAAGTCTATAGAGAAAAAAAGTAAATTGTCAGTTTATTAGAATGTAGGACAGGGAATGGAAAAATAAAAAGCTAAATGAAAAAAAAAAGCTAAATGAAATGGATTTCCTTTATATGATGATGAAAATATTCTAAAATTGCTTTAGTCATAGTTGAATATTTTAAAACCACTACATCACATACTTTAAATGCATGAATTTTGTGGTGTGTGAATTATATCTCAATAAAGCTGTTGGAAAAATAAAACCACTTTAATGGCAGCAAAGCAAATACACGTTGGCTATTACTATTGTCTATTCTTTTTGAGACATTGACTTGACACAAAACATTAAATCCTATATACAGTTTCCTTTGAATTAAAAGCATATTACTTTGATTTTTAGCAATTTAGTAGAATTTATAAGAAAAGTCTATTCAGCTTAACATGAAAATCCAGGTTATGTGGGTAGAAGCTGTTTATAGAGCTGGTATTTAAATTACTTAAAATACGTGTACTAAAGTTTGAAAATAATGTCAGTTGGAAAACAGTGCTTATCATGGATATTATTCTATTCATAACCCCCACACTGATTAAAATTCATGGCTATTATTCTATCTTTAGCCACCACATTGATTAAAGTGAATTGATACTTTACTCACTTCTTTAGTACCTGAATGAATTACAAGTTTGGACTACATTTGTATTTTGGAAAAAGCATATATTTTCTAAATCCAGTGAACAGACTTAATATTCAAGATATATTTTTTAAAACTGTTATCCACTCCTACCTCAACCAAGGAGTTTAGTTACACTAAGTAAAACTCATAAATATCACCAATTTATGAGACAGTTGATAAAATTATTTGAGAAATTTATGTTTAATAAGAAGCATAGAATAAGAAATTATTATGTAGTCTAGTCCACCTTTTTTCTCAATTAATGTCAAGTACAGTGGTACCTTGGTACTCGTCATCAATTCATTCCAGAACTTGTGATGAGTGCCAAACCAATGAGTACCGAGCAAGTGACAAGTGATGAAGCATTGTCTCTTGCAGGGCAGCTATATGACTTATACAAGTTCTAGCAAGTATGAAAAGTTCCAAGCAAGCACCAAGTGCTAAAACAGTTTTTCTCATCAAAATATGATGAGTACAGGATTTAACAAGCTCAGAAGCTGATGAGTACTAAGTTATATATAATCAAATAAGTATAATCGGGTAGTCTAGAAAAGGTTGAAGTATTCAGATTTTGTATTGAACTGATGTTCAGGTTTGTGAAACTTATTTAATAAAAATGTATTTATTTATGCTAATTTTAAAGTATAATTTTTGGAGATTTAAGAGAAAAAAGTCAAGGAATCTTAATTATTCAGTAGCAGTGAAAATCTCTAGTGTCCCAATATAATAGAAAATATATTATCAAATTTAACAAATTATGTGGTTAATGAGTTAAAGGTCCTAAGTTTGAACATCAGTGACTGCTAATGTCATGAAAAAAGAAAGACAACTATTATATATTGCCAGATAAAAGAATAAAACACCACTAATGGTCTTATTAAATTAATCAAATCTTCATCTGATTATGTCTCTGGATTTAGCTTCCAATTTTCATAAAAGAGGTCAGGGAAGCTTGCAGAATTTCACAATGAGTTTGCAATTTGTAAATTGAAGACCATGGGATACACTACAAATTAAATGAGCTGGATTTGTCAATAATTATTCCTTGCATAGGTTAACTTTGTAACAGCCTTTGGTTCACATTACAGAAAGACCTACTGATCCTCAGAGCCCAATAATTCCCCTTTATACTCCACTTTTTAAGAGATCTTGCAGCAATAACATTCCAGAAGATAGCCAGAGTTAGTCATGTAAAGTTGTACCTAGGTCACATCGTATTCTGCCCTCACTCTCTGCACTTCTTCGATTTCTGAGTGCATTACTGAAATCATGTTTGCCACAGATTGTTTTTCTTTTCTTTTCTTTTTTTGGTATGGTCTATTATTAGTTAAAATGCCAGGGAATTCAAGATAAAAGTTTAGGGTCAGAGGATATATCTGCTTATTTTATTTGTGTTGTTTGCTAAAGCACTAGTCTAGAGATTGTGGATCAAAATAAAGAATATCTTTTGTGTGTGTGTGTGTGTGAAAACTTTATTGTAAACATCTTTCCTAGACATGCATTTTTATGGGGCTTTCTTGTGTGTGTGTCTATGTGTGTGTGTGTGTGTGTGTGTGTGTGTGTTTTAAAAGCAATGAAAAAAAAGACATGCAATTAGAACCCTTCTGAAGTCTAAGGCAGGGAAAGAACACTTCACAAGTAAGACATACTGTTTTTCTTTTCATATACATTTGATTCTGACACTAATTCAGATTCATTCATAAAATTTTCATCCAAACCAAGCAAAACCATTTTTTTTTTTTTTAGTCAGAGGCCTCTGCTCTCTAAATCACATAAAAAGTGTCAATCATTAAAACTTTGCACTCATTTCACTCTCTTTATAATAGATCTGTTCCAATTGGATAACTCTATAGTGCATATAAATGAGAGATTTATATGGCTAAATAATCTCCAAAAATTTTAAAAAGAAGCTAGTCATAGCACAAAAGAGCTACAATTGAAAGCAAGCTGTTGTAAAAGCTAATTATCTTCATTTTTGAAGAGGAAAAAAAATTTAAAAATTAGTTGCACACACACTCACCACAATGAAACATAGAGAAAGAGTAACCTTATTTTTTCAACTGCAGCCACTGGTCAAATGTAAACAAAAAATAATAATGTGCATTATTCCAAACAAAATTCAATAATCAGCTGCATCATTTTCTCTAGGAAAGACCAGGTAGAGACGAATATCCTCCTTGTGGTATTTCTTGAAGCCAGAACTGATCTCTATTTGAATGGCTTTCTTTTAAAGTTAAACCTTTTCTTTTGCACATATGTAAATACATAAACTTGAAGACTTTTATCCAATAATCAGATTATACATAATTTTTTATTTAATATGTAATACAATCATTTTGTCATCCTTGCATTAGCGGTCAGCCATCTGTCTTTCAAAATTATATTCATATAATCTATTGGCAAAGAGAATGATCTCTAAAAAATCAAGAGATAACAGAATCCTCAACACAAGAAAACACAAGGAATAAATAGATATAACTAGTGTTGTCTGTCACTTGGAAAAGACCATTTGATCAAGTAATATAATAAAAACCACCCTCATAGTATTGCTACTAAAAAGGAAAAATAAATGACATTCATTATAAAATGGAATTAGACTTGGCTGTGAAACAAACAGCTAGAAATAGTCAATAAGAAGAATAAATGATTTTCATAGCTTGGTTAAATTTGTCACTGCAGCCAAGAAAGTTGAGTCTGGGTATAAGAGACAAAAGAAGTACATTATGGAAGAAACACAATTTAGTTATTATGGTTAGATCTGCCTGTGAATCTTGATAGTACTTCCACCAATTAAGGAAAAATATATTTTTATTTGCAAAGTTTTACAGGGAATTTTATACTTCTAAAAATACTAAGATCTTTAGAAGGAATGAAAAGCAATGGAATGAGTAGACATGTTGTAAGTATTCTTTCAATATCAACAATTATTTAAAGGAGAGTTGATAGAGGAAAATAATAACTGTTCAATGTGAAATTTATAATTTCATAAGTAAAATGTGTGATCTAATTACAGAAAGAAAGGATAGAAGTGAAATATATACTGTGGCAAGCTTCTTACATAACATATGAAGTGATATTCTATTATGTGAAGGACAACTGTGAGAAATTAAAGATACATGGTATAATACCTAGAGCTACTATTATAAAAATTAATACTAAGGAAAACAGAAAAAAGGAACAACAAAAAAAAAAGTAAGAGAAAAATTAAAAATGAATGGCAACATGGTAGACAATTGTTTAAAAGATTACATCTGTATGCAAAACTTTTTTTCTGAGATATACAATGTTCTTAGCCATAGTGGTTGTGGGGAAGTACCAATTTGTTTTTGTGGTTGTTGTTGTTTTTAATCAGAAGAATGTGTAAATTATAGAGTATCTAAAAAATTATTTATGTTTTTGCATACCAAATTCTCTCACACCATATTTATATTTTAATTAAATATAAAATTTGGGGTTGATATTATTTTCTTTTAAAAATTAAAGAGGAGTCTTAATTACTTTCTATTTTACAAAAATACACATGAGAGTCTAATGGCTGTCAGATATTTGCTCTTTTGTAGCCAAACAACTCTTTCTTCTGGATGATCTTACAATCAATTTTGTTTAGTATTCTGATAGTTTAGAAAACATATCCATCTCTTGTTACTTTGCTTTAACTAGCTTGGCAGTCTGTTGGCCTTTTCAAGTAGAAGACTGAGGAGGATCATCTGATTAGGAAAAATGTTTCTATCATTCTTTGTTAATTTATTTCCTCACATTTTTTCTGTTTCATACATTAGGAATTTTATTATAAAGATGTGGAACAAGTGAACAGGTTTTCTATGGCTCTTTAACACTAATTTTTTTGCACATTGTGCTTTACGTTGTTGAAGATTTCCTCAACCTTATATGCTATATCACCAAATACATTTTAGCTGGAAAGGGATTTTTGATTAGAAATGCCAAGTGGAAATTTTGGAAATACACTTCATTGTCAAAACACTAAACTAAAGACCTGCAGGAATATATTAGAATATTACTATGTAAAAGAGGCCAAAATGTGTGTGTGTGTGTGTGTGTGTGTGTGTGTATCTATCATCTATCTCTACCTATCTATCTGTATATAGGCTGAAGACATGTATCTTGAAAGATTATAGTGGATTATTACAAATCAAATTAGGCAGTGATTCCAAATGCAGCTGATGTTTCAGATACAAACTCTTTGATGGGACAAATCAACAGAAATCTGGTATCTGTTCAGTAATCAATGATTTTTAAATGATTTATCTGTATGCATATAACCTGAGAAAAACAAAAGCAGTTTGCATTCCTATGACAAGAAGTGTGGAGTACCTTCATTCAAAATTACATAAAATAACACTGCTCTTGGCTTTATCAGTGTTTCTCTTTCTAACTCGTAATTAATATGTGAGGATCTTCATTACATTGACCCACACCACTAATGAATTTGAAGGTCTCCTCATGCTACTGAAATGTGTTTTCCAAGGTTATGAGTGTATTAGTACAGCTCCTCCAAAGCGAATGTTAAATTGCTTTGTCTTGGAACCTGAACTAATGAAAAAGTTCTACAAGATGACACTCTTTGAACTTTGGAGACAATATATAGCCCATTCCTAAGTGTATTGCTCTTGTTCATTCATATAATGACCATTAATATTCTGCATAAAGAGGAATCTTAAACAATAAAATGTTCTCCAGCTGTTCCCAGATGTAATTCAAACAGATATTTTCCTTTGACCTGAATTCAACTATGCCTGAAGTGTCTGTTGCAGATAAGTATGCTCTAGACATCCTGTGGCAGGTACTTTCAAGAGAAACATAAACTGTACTCTGATAGTTTTAGAGCAAAGCAAAATTTTCTTAGAAAATAAGTATTTCCTTAAATCAGGTGGTGACTTCTGGTAATTCAAATTTTATTCCTAGAAGTTAAGTCTAGAGCTAATATCTCTAGTCATCCTGAAGATATTTCAATTTTTAAGTTACCTAATACTTGCTCACATCTGCCACTGCCTAATTAAATTATAAATTTCCGTTATATGCAATAAAATCTGAACTGATAAACTATATCTTTATGATCAAATCAGATTCCAATCCTGTACAAGACACACTTGGAATATTTTTGCTGCAAACAATACCATCTCTTGTCAGCTCTCCGGTATCACTTGAATTTCAACTTAAAAAAAATATTTCTCATATTCTTTTATGTGTTAGCATATTTATTAAGATAGTGAATACTAACCTTAATGAGATATTGTGAATAGTAATAATAATATTTTAATTTAATATGATACTTAATATAAAAATTTATTTTTATTTAAATGAAATTAGAGTTTAAATAAGCAATGCTAACACCAGAAATTAGATGATAAATTATTTATCAAATAAACATATATTGTTTAGAAAGGGGAGAAAGTGAAATTCCAGTGTGTCCTCCATAAATGCTTACCTCATCGATAAAATTAGATATGGTGAATCAATTGTCCATGTTAAGTACTACACATTTTTATAAAAATATTAGTAAAAATAAAAACAGCGAACATTGGATTATATATATTTTCTTTGAAAATCAGTTTATTGATGCTGATGAATGTTACTTGTGTGGTATATTTTTCAAAACTAACATCCTTGGGTAAACATTTTATGTTTTCTGTGAGATATTTTTGTTAGTAACTATTAGAAGTAATAAGAATTTTTTGTGAGATATTCAATTCTGGTTTTATTTTTACTTTTAAATTGTATTTTATTGTTTGTGTTATTACAGTTGTCCAAGTTTTTTCCCCCTTTGACCCCTCTACTCAGACCACTCCACTCTCCCAGGCAATCCTCACACCTTTGTCCATGTCCATGTCCATGGTTTCATGCATATATATTCTATGCTGTACTTCATGTCCCCATGACTATTCTGTAAAAGCCAACTTGTACCTCTTAATCCAATCACGTTTTTTGTCCATCCCCCAAACACCCTTCCATCTGGCAATCATCAAAATGTTCTCTGTATATCTGTGATTCTGTTTCTGTTTTTCTTGCTTGTTTATTTTGTTTTCCTAGGTTCAATTATTGATAGGTATTTATTTATTGCCATTTTATTGCTCATATTCTTCTTCTTCTTTCTTTCTTTCTTTCTTCTCCTTCTTCTCCTTCTCCTTCTCCTTCTCCTTCTCCTTCTCCTTCTCCTTCTCCTTCTCCTTCTTCTTCTCCTTCTTCTTCTTCTTCTTCTTCTTCTTCTTCTTCTTCTTCTTCTTCTTCTTCTTCTTCTTCTTCTTCTTCTTCTTCTTCTTCTTCTTCTTCTTTCTTCTTCTTCAAAAGACCCTTTAGCATTTCATAATACTGGTCTGGTGGTGATCTACTGCTTTAGCTTTTTCTTGTCTGGAAAGCTCTTTATCTATCCTTTGACTCTAAATGATAGCTTTTCTGGGTAGAGTAATCTTGGTTGCAGGTCCTTGTTTTTCATCACTTTGAATATTTCTTGTCAACCTCTTCTAACCTGCAAAGTTTCATTTGAGAAATCAACTGATGATCTTATAAGAGCTCCTTTGTATTTAGGCAACTAACTTCTTTTCTTTTGCTGCTTTTAAATATCTCTCTGTATTTAACATTTGGCACTTAACCATGACGTGCCTTGGTGTGGGCCTCTTTAGATTAATCTTGCTTGGGAGTCTCTGTGCTTTCTGGGCTTGTATGTCTATTTCCTTCATCAAGTTAAGAAAGTTTTCTTTCATTACTTTTTCAAATACATTTCCAATTTCTTGCTCTCTTCTTCTGGCACCCCTATTAAACAAATACTGGTACACCTGAAGTTGTATCAGAGGCTTCTTACACTATGCTCGCTTTTTAGGATTCCTTTTCCTTCTTGCTGTTTTGATTGGTTATTTTTTGCTTCCTTATATTCCAAATTGCTGATTTGATTCTTGGCTTCATCCACTCTTTTGTCAATTCCCTATAAATTGTTCTTTATTTCAATTAGTATATCCTTCATTTCTGACTGATTCTTTCTTACAATTTCCATGTTCTTTTCTATGCTGTTGAAGCTCTCTCTGAGTTCATCTACTCCTTCCTTAAGTTCACTGAGGGTCCTTATAACCAGCGTTTTGAACCCTGCATAGAGTAGATTGCTCCTCTCCATTTTGTTTAGGCTTTTCTTTTTCTGGAGTTTTGTTCTGTTATTTCTTTTGGACCATGTTTCTTGTCTTCTCATTCTGGCAACTTCCCTGTGTTTGTTTCTGTGTTAGGTAGAGCCGCTATGACTCTCTGGATTGGTAGAGTGGCTTAATGTAGTAGGTGTCCTGTAGGGTCCAATGGCACAGCCGCCCCTATACCCAAGCTGGGTACATGATGTGTGCCCCTCATGTGGGCTGTGTAACCATCCTCTTTAAGTTGAGCTTTGTTTGTTATTAGCAGGTCAATGGGAGGGAGCTACCCAGGCTGATCAGCTACAATGACAGGCTATGACCACTGACCCCCAACCTCCAACAACCATGGAGGATCAGCTGTGAAGGAGCCTATTCCACGTAGCAAGGCTTACTTTAGCAGGGCTCTGGTGACAACTGAGTCTACACATTGCATGTATCACTTATGAAGGCATTTGCGTGGTGGGCTCCAACATGGCCTGTAGCTGTTCCCTGGGTGTGCAGGCTCTGTGGCCTCATGGGAGGTGCAGGCCAAGGTTAGCTACCACCTGTGTTCTGTCTGAGGCCACCTGGAATAAGCCACAAAGAGATCTGCGGATAGCTACACTTGGGCTGGGCTTGAAGGTGCTCAAGTGAGGCCAACCTGTGAACAAAGACCAGGTGCTGCTAGTGTCAGGCCTGGGGCCACTTAGCAAGAGGTTCAGGGCTCAATGAGACCAGATGCTGTTCGTTAGAGAGAATTTAGGAAAATCTGAAGCATACGCCAAGACAAGCCATTTGTGTGGAAAAGACACTGGAAGCAGCTTGTCTGGGGTGAAAGTTGGGCGTGCAAGAGCTTCAAGAAATATCCAAGGTGGAGAAAATGGTGTGAGCTGGGTTGATGAAGTCTCAGATATGTTACTTCTGCCAGCTCTGTGGTGGGAGGACTCAGAAAAGAAACAATGGCCTCTACCAGCATTTTGTCTGGAAGAAAGCTGCCCCCCAGCTCCTGTCTGAGTAGCAGACACTTCAGTTCCTCCCTATATGTCCCTGAGACCTTTTGAGCTGCTGTTCCAGGAAGTGAGGAAGTAAGTCCATGTAAGTACATGTGTGGGCCCTTTAAGAAGAACTGCCTGTGACTCCAGAAGTTCCTCTGTTCCACAGCCTCAATCCCTGTTGGTTTTTATAACCAGAAGTTATGGGGACTTATCTTTCTGGCACGGGAGCCCTGGGCTTGGGGGCCTGTGATGGGGCTGGGATCCCTTGCTTATTTGCCACATGTGGGTGTGGGACCAGGCCCTTCTGCATGTCTGCCCCCTCTACAAGTCTAAATGTGATTTCTTCTTTAATTCCATAGTTGTAGAACTTCCATTCAGCTCAATTTCTGGTGGTTCTGAATAATGGTTGTTCTGTAGTTTAGTTGTAATTTTGATATGGTTGTGCAAGGAGGCAAGCAGTGTCTACCTACTCTGCCATCTTGCCAGACGTCCTCCAATCCTGAATTTTGAAATAAAATAATTTGCCCGAATATTTTGCAATTCATCCTAAATATGTTTCTCTAGTTTACACATAAAAGTTTTCATAGTAGTGTTTAGAGAGTAGGTCTGAGTAACTTGAGTGAGGAAAATAAAATGGACCATAGAAAGACAAAAGGCTGAGACATTTCCTAATGTGTTCCTTCATTTGCAGTTCATTCTGCTTAGAAATCCTAGAATAGTTTTCAGTATCTAGTATTTTATGGGTAATTATTTAATAGGAGGTCTACTGATCAAACTCTCCCCTACCAGAATTATTTTTCTTGTTCTTGCTCCCTCTTCTACACTCCCTGTAGGTTCTGACCTTTGGAAAGGACCGTCATCTTTCTATGGCCAGATGGTTGCCAGAACAGGCAGTACTTCCAGGAATATTTTTTTATTGTTTTTGTGAATAAAGTACAAAAATAAGAAACTCTAACATTTAATAAGCCATGTATTCGTATTAATATTGAAGAATAATTTTTTTAATTTCATGAAACATTGATGACATCCTTCTGTTAAATGGCCTTTTTTTTTTTTTTTTTTGCAAATATTGGTGTTTTACTGTCCTTTGCTGTATGATTCTAACTTTAAGATTCACCAAACCTACCCGTTGACCTTAAATTTGGGAGGAAAATACTAATTTAAAGTGTCAAAATTAAAAAAAAATTATTGTAAAATTTCAAGAGTATATATTCTAAGTTAATAATTGGTAGTGTTTCATACACAGTCTTCTAAAGGACATTATAAGGCACACCTGTGAATTACTACTTTGTTAGCATGTTGTTAATGATAGTCTAAACTAAAATAAGCAATGAACAATTTATGAAAACTGATAAGGGAAACATTTCTCTGAATTTTGTAACAGAAAAAATAGAATTTATCAAAACATCTCCCAATCATTATGATGATTTTTAGGAAGCTTAAAGTCCACGCCTGAGAAATATATAAAAAATCATTGCACTCATTTTATGTGCTAAAACCTCCCTTAATTCATCCAATATTTGTACTGACATTTAGCTTTGAGATTGTTTTTCACTTATCCACCATGACTCTTAGATTTTCATATATCATTGGCTGCTCCAACTAATACGTCTTCATTCTTTAGAGTACATTGAACTGATTCACATATTTACCCAGTTCTTCAGGCCACTATATGGTATAAAGTAAAGCTTGAAAATATAAAAATGGTCAGAAAATGTGTCAAATATCACAGACATAAACTAATAGCACCCTTATTCAGATTCATCATGTGGCTTTCATCTCATACCCTGGCATTTCTCTGTTGCTCCCATTTATCTGATGCCTGCAGGAGCTAAATCAGTCATTCTGACACATCTGTGAACCTGGAAGTAGAGAGGTTTTACATCCCATGGGCCTCACATTTTAATCCCTCACCCCCTTTAAGTTTTTGCAAAAATGAAGTTATTTTAAGCTTATTTTAAATTATAACCTTCTTGTATTCCTAATTTAACTCATTCTTAATTTATCATAATTATTGTCATTGAAAACATAATATAATCAAATTATTTGTCTTGTTATTGAACCTCCAACAGACACTATATGGAAATAAACTCCATGATAGCAAGAATATTAGTCTTCATTATTAATGGTTGTTCATTGCACAGAATATCTCTCTCTCTCTCTGTATATATATTATGTGTACACATATTATGTGTGTGTATATATGTACATATATATGAATCGGTATATAATATATATGAATATTTCTGTATGTAACCATCTATATCTCTATTAAGCTAAACACAAGTTCATGTTATATCTCCAACTATAATTCATTACCATATGGTTCATTGTAGACTTCTCTCCTGGCTTATGTGTAACATCCCATTTCAATATTGAAAACCTAGCTCCTACCATCTGCTACTCATTTACTTAACTGTTCAATTTCAGCATACATGTATAGTGGTTTCAGAGTTGTTAGTCAAACTCCCATGGGAAACAACTTTATCCATTAGTTTTTATGTACAGTTCTATTTCACTTTATTTTTACAGACTCCACTCATTTTAAATACCACTTAGGTTGCAACTTTTCCCCATCCCACAAAGTAAGGCTGTTTAATTTATTTTTAATACAGCCAGATTGTTTTGTCATACACTACGAGCATACTGGTATCTCTCAATTTCCTAAATAATTTTTTAAATTTGCATCCAATAAAGCACACTCGCTGTGCAGTAAAGGTCTATGTGCATAATGGCAAGTATCCACAATACTATAGCAAACAGAATATTTTAACCACTTTAGCAGTCCTCTGTACTTCACCTATTTAGCCTTTCTCATCCTAAATACCTTTTAACCACTGATCTGTTTACCATCTTCATTGTTCATATATTCTTTTCTATAAAATAATTTCTGTATTTTTGCTTAGTTATTATTCAAAATATAAAAACATACAAGATTGACAATACTTGTGGCTAAAATTTCTCTAAATAAAACACAAATTTAAAAGAAATCAAGGGATTTTTCAAATGAAAAATATTCCACTTACTAAGCCATTCACAGACCTTTTAAGCTCTGAACTGCAAATCACAAGTCATCAGCAATGCATGTTAAAACAGTGAGAAAATAGAGGGGTGAAATATGTCTGTAGTTTATCATTATAAATGTTGGAGATACATATTCTTAAGTTGGTCTAAATGGAGTAGGATATTCTGAACCAGAAAAATTGGACTATATGCAACAGTTTCAGAATAAGATCCAAATACAAAATATAAAATATTCACAGTAAATATAGATATAAATCATTAGAAATGAAGGAGAGTTTGAACAATAGAGGATATTGGCACATTTGACATGTGAGAGTCAGGAAACAATAACTTGAATAATAAGCACAATCCAAGAACATTACACTGGACAACAAAGACTTGTGAATATGGTATAGTCTTTGTTAATGAAGGCACCTATTCATAAACATGATTATTGTGGGATTTGGCAGTAAAGAAAACGTGGAAGAATTAATGGAGCTTTGCTGGTGTTCCTCAGTGCACTATCGTGTGCTAATTCCATTCAACTGTCTTCTTTCCAGGTTTTTCATTGCTTTTAGGAAGAAATCTCAAGATCTGCAAGTGAACTGAAGTTCCCATGATGGTAAAATTCCTTGGCGAACATGGGGTGAAGAGGAAGTTTCCAATCATGCATATACAAAAATTTGTTGAACATCAAAAAGGTGCCATAAATTTTGCTAGGTAAAATAAAGATTTAAAAGGGGTAATTCTCCCTTTAAGAAATCAACACCATTTGTTATGATAGAAAAGTAAATAAGCAACTACAGCATAATGTAATACATGCTATGCTAAAGTACTGCAAGATTGTTTAACTCAGTTGGAAGCCCTTCTAGGAAGGCTGGATACCATTTTATCTAAATTTTATATCTTTTATTCTAAAAGTTATTCATGTTTCTGAAATGTGTAACTTGGGTTCCCCAAGAAGCACTAGTTACTTCAGCTAGAATTTATGCTTCAAAAAGTGAGGTTATTGTAGTATTTTCTAAGTAACCATGTTATCAGCTGTCTTATTATTGAATTAGATGATAAGAATTGGTGATTAATCATATGAACCAAGTCAAGTAGTTAGAGAGAGAATGAAAGCATGTGAACGCTAGCTCATAGCTATTTTAAAGAGAAAATTAGACCATTGATCTGAAAGCAATTGAAATACAGTAAAAGTTTATATTCTTTAGGCATCCCACAAAATTTCTACAATCTAACACTTTAAGGGGTGAAGATGAACTCTGGTATTCTTCCTGTTATCTTTTTCTGAATTCTACTTCTAATGTCCTACAGAGGAAATAAAGTATAGTGAATTGTTCATGTACATTTCCACTACCTGAAAACATTTTGGTTTTATAAGGAAACTTGAAAGGATATTAAAAAAATAAATATCTTATGACCCACATCACTTTGATGATCTTTACTCTTAATATCTGAATTCAATAATTTAACAATACTGGGCTACCAGCACACTAATGTTAGTACATTGCTCCATTTTTATCAAATATATTCACAAATGGGTCATGTCATATTTCCATATATTTTCTGACTTGCTCCACACTCAATTGGGAATTCTTTTGTTGGCTTATTCAATAAGCAGGACAAAAATTATATAATAACCCTGACTGTAAATATATTTAGTGACATTAATAATTATAAAATATCTTTGTTCTCTTGTGTCAGGTAGAAGACCAATATTTTTCCTGTTTTATACATTTCAACAAAAATAGTACTAGAGTAATATTGCAGAGAAAAGGTATAATTTGTTATGCTCTTGCCTGACATTAATGAGTGCTAGCAACTAATAACATTTTTACTCATCATAGCGGATAAAGATACCAATCTAAGATTACCAGTGAGTAGAAAACATGATAAAAAAGTCTATTTCAAAATAAAATATCCAAATTAGGAATCCTTTCGATGGCATATAAGGCTGGTCGGATAATAGAATCTTGATTTTTGCTGTGGTTTTTCTTTTTTCCCTTAGGAATTAGAAGATTCAGTAACTGAAGAAGCCTTGATAAGCTTTGATAATTTTAAAGAGTTGTTGACTTATCAGGGAACCACAGTTTATAATCTATATACAATGCATGCAAATTTTCATAGATAAGAATCAGACACTTTTATAGACTTACTGAAAGATATACTTGCTAGTTGAGATGAGAGTACCCTGCAACATGATTCTATTTATTGATCCAGAGTGGGTATAAAGAAGACAAATAAACTACACTTGGAAATGAAGCAACTAAATAGAAACTGAGTTTTTCAATAGTATAGGAAAGAAAAATTTGTTTAGATATAAGAGAAAATATTCTGAAAGAAGTAGCAAAAGGGAAAAAAGAATAAGAACATAGATATTGGGTGATTTTAGCCCCTTTCCTGCCAAGGGGAAATAAAAAAATAGTAAATTAGTCATGCAAAAATGAAACCGTGCCACTTTCTCATGTTTGAATATTATCCCTGCCAGGTCTTAAATCTGTTTCCTATAAAGGACATCTTCCAATTCAGCAAACTTCATTTCCATTTTAATAACTGAATTCCATATACAATCTAGACATTGTTATAAATCTAAACTATTTTATTACTGAAATACAGAATTCCATATTTTCTGAACATTTTTCATGGATAGATATCCTTGAGAATATCTGTTTTACTCTTTTTTTTTGTATGTGTTATTGATTATGCTGTTACAATTGTCCCAATTTTTTTCCCTTTGTCCCCTCTACCCAGCAACCTCCCTCCCTCCAGCAGCACCCTCCTCCCTTAGTCCATGTCCATGGGTCCTGCATAAAGCTCTTCTCAACATCTGCCTGTCCATTCTTAACCCTCCTACTATGCTTCTTAATTCCTTCACCACTTCCCTCCCTCTCCTCCTTCTTCCAGTTGACCTCCCCTAACATGCTCCCCATACCTATGATTCTGTTCCCACTCTGGTTGTCTGCTTAGTTTCCTTTCCCTAGCTTCTCATGTTGATAGTTGAGATACTGTTTTCACTTTACTGTTCATAGTTTTGATCTTTTTCTTAAATAAGCCCCTTTAACATTTCATATAATAATGACTTGGTGATGATGAACTCCTTCAGCTTTACCTTGTCTGGGAAACACTTTCTCTGCCTTTCCATTCTGAATGATAGCTTTGCTGGATAGAGTAATCGTGGTTGTGGGTCCTAGCTTTTCATCACTTTGAATATTTCCTGACAGTCCCTTCTTGACTACAAAGTTTCTTTTCAGAAATCTGCTGACAGTCTTATAGATACCCCTTTGTAGGTAATTTTCCTCTTCTCTCTTGCTGGTTTTAAGAGTCTCTCTTTATCCTTAACCTTTGGCATTTTGATTATGATGTGTCTTGGTGTAGTATTCCCTGGTCTAGTTTGTTTGGGACTCTCTGTGCTTCCTGGACCCATATGTCCATTTCCTTCCCCAAATTAGAAAAGTTTTCCTTCCTTATTTTTTCACATAATTTTTCAATTTCTTGCTCTCCCTCTTCACCTTATAGCAACCCTATGATTTGGATATTGGCATGTTTAAAGTTGTCCTAGAGGTTTCTAAACTTCTCCTCATATTTTTAAATTTTTATTTCCTCCTTCTGGGCTGGTTGACTGTTTCTCCTTTATGTTCCAATCTGCTGATTTGAACACTGGTTTTCTTTCCTTCACCACTTGTTTTGTATGTATTTTCCTTCATTTCAGCCAGGATAGCCTTCATTTTTCCCCTGCCCTGTTTAACCTTTGCTGTCAAGTCTGTGAGCATCTTTATCACCAATGCCTCAAACTGTACATCTCTTAAGCTCTCCATCTCCTTACTTGTTAGGTGTGCTATCTGCTCATTGCTTAGTTGTGTCACTGGGACCTTGATCTGCCCCTCTTTTTTGGCCGTACGTCTCTGTTTCCTCATCATGACAGTTTTCTGTGTTTGCCTCTGTGATTTGTGTGGGGCTGTTGCACCTCTTATGTTATAGGGGCTAGAGCCTTAGGTATTCATTAGTGCTGGCAACCGTTTCACTGCATTTTGGCACTGACTTGTGGGGGAAGGGTCTGAGAGAGAAAAGTGCCAGTTGCTGCTGCTTTTTCAGGTACTTCTCCTTCTTCCCATACTAAGCAAGCTGCCTCCTTTTCGAGACTCATAGCTTCTTCCTCTGCCCCAGCCCTGACTTGCTTTCACAGTCAGAAGCAATGCAGCTCTATTTTCCTGGCACTGGAACCCCAAGCTATGCAGTCTGGTCTGGGGCTGGGATCCACCTGATTTGGGGCTGGGATCACTTCTCAGGTTTAAACTGTATGACTGTGTCTTTCGCCAAGGCTACTGCTAGCCGCGTCTGTCCACCATGTTCCCATCAGCTGTGCTGCCTCTAGTTGTGCTACCTGCCAAGCACTGGCCCACAGCCGCTGCTTTGTTCCTCTTTTTCTCCATCCTGGTTCCACCCCTTCTACCTTTCTGGCTGATACTTCTTCTTTATTTCTTTGCTGAACTTCCCTATTGTTTCGATATTATGGATTTTCTGATTTTATTTTTTAGTTTTGAAGTGGTTGTAATTTCTTCTTGTGAGGAGATGTAGCGTGTGTATTTACACCTCTATCTTGGCCAGAAGTCTCCAGTAACATTCTGTTTCACTCTTTTTACTCTCATATATTGTATCCTTTCAGTTCCTTAACATTTTTATCACCATCTTTTTCTCATATCACTATTTTCCTCTGCTCTGCCCTTTCTTTTCTACCCAACCTATATACTTTGGTTCTTCACTTTAACCAGGCAGAATCTTCACTTCTTATTGTCCCCTCAGACCCTGCGCTCTTTTTCCATGCATCTCTGAAAGAGTAATGGTTTCCATATTTGTGACTTTTTTCCTTGTTGCTTTATAAGGTATTTCAAATAGTAAATTTTCTTCCTTACTCTCAAACCTACCTGCCAAAGTTTATTCTGTGACTATTTCATTGAGAAAACAGAGATTATTTTTCTTGAAACTACTAAGTTATCTTTATCACAAATATTAAATAGCTTTACATCTTCATTCACCATTACCTAACTTACTTGTTAGGAGAAATATCTACATTCCCTTCCAAGGACAATTTTCTAGACATATCTCTAGAACTTCAGGCTTATATATCCAACTACTTACTTGGCATCTTCACTTGGATGTTAAGAGACTTCTCAAATTTTCCCTGTTCAATAATGAACTTTTTATTTTTTCCATACCCAAAACCTTCTCCACCCATAGGTTTCTTATTCTCATCACTGTCAACTCCATCTTTACATCTGTTTGGAGCAAAAAAATTAGAGACATCTTTAACTCCTCTCTTTTATTAATAAATAATTTTAATTTGGTAAGAAATCTTATTAGCTCTACCTCAAAAATATAATGCAGATATAAAAACAGTACAAAGTCAAAACTACATTCATGATTTTGACTATTAAACTCTGGTTAAAGAAAATGTTCTTATTTTTATGCCTAAACACATGGAAAGTAAAAATTTGAAAAATAAATATATTATTGTAAAGGAAAAATATATATGTTCAGAATTCATATTTTTCTCATTCTATTCATTGCTACTCTTCTAGTCTTGGTTATCATCACTTGCACTTCAGGTACCCAAGTGTTGGCAGTGGAGGTAGGGTCCTTTCAAGGAGTCATGAAAAGAGCATTTTGGGGACCCATGCATAAGAGGATGAGGTGTAGTGGTGAGATTTATCGGAGCAAAAATAAAAGACTGCCTCCAGGTGCCCTGTGTTTATCCATGCCTAGATGGCTTAGCCCTATCCCATTGTGGAAGAGCTCCAGCCTCTGGGACTGCAAGCCTGAACTTGTCCTCACCAAGCTCAGCAGGGCCAAGGCCCAGAGATACAGAATTTATCTGTTTCATTTTCCCACCTGCACATCTGCTGCCAAGGGTATGCTTGGACCCACACTTCAGCCTGTGCTGGTTCTATGGAGAGAGAACATGCAAGCGAACTGGCAAACAAATGAACACATGCTACCCAGATGGGCCTTTGTTACGCTTTGATTATATTACCTTGAACTTGTGAGAAAGTGTGGAGAGAAGGACCAGTAAAGTGTCATTGGTCTGATCAAGATAGCAAAAAATATATAAAACAAAGTGGAGTCACTCATGTCGACCACAATGATTGTCAGTCAGCTATGACACTTTTGTTCCAGAGAGAAACTATCTAAGTCAGAGCAGACACATCTGGAAAGGAGACACACCTAAGATATCTGCACATGATCAGAACAGCCATGTCTGCAGAGCAGGACCACCCAGATAGGCTCCTGGGGAAATTTCACATGTGGCACCAGGGATGCCAAGACACTTATTGAAAAGACCCAGGAGGGTGGAATACACATCTTTCAAGGTATAAGTAGGCAGGATTCAGACCACTGCTGAGGCAGCTGAGCTCCACACACCAGAATGCTGTTCCATGCCACATTGATCTCCCTTGACATTGACCACCAGAGGCTCTGCCCTGCTGGACTGAGGAGTTTGTCTGCCTTGCCGAGCACCTGGCTCCAGTGATCCTTCCTTACAAGACACTGGCAACTTCCTTATCCACTGTGCTGTCTCCTGGACCGGCAGACTGAGACTCTGGGACTCGGCTTCTTTATCCTCCATCAATTGATGTGTGTTGTGCTATATTTCTCTTAGATTGTTAGAGTGTGAGTAGTACATTGATGCATGTTGATGTTCCACTTCGAGCGAACCTGCATTCAATAAGAGCTGAGTGAATAGCATAGTTACTGTGTGTGACTCTTGCCTATTCCTTACTCAGCAGGCAGCTAGCCGAGGAGTTGCCTGGCTGACTTATAGGAAATACTGTATCATGAACATATGCTTGTGACAGAAAGCAGGCTTTCTTTCAAACTAATTTCTTTTCTAATTCTTCACAGGCTCACCCTAACCAATCCCTTTCCTGGGTCTTCAGGGAGGGGGGTTTGGGTCCCTTATCCAATCCAATCTTTTCCCCAGGCTAGATTCCATCCCTTTATATCACCATTTTGGTTCCTATTGAACATGTTTCAGAGTTTTGCCTTCTCATCTGATTTCTTTTGTGCATGCGCTTACTTCCCTTTGTTCCATCTTGGCTTATATTGGGCATGCACCCAGCAGAGAAATTTTCCCTTCCCCTTTTGTTTATTCTCCACCAACCCCACAGTCTGGGTGAGTGGAATGGTTGCCCCCATATCCTCAAAACCCCATTCCCTACCCCCTGGTGAGATTAGAAAGCTGGTTTTTCCTTCTACACTGGATACAGGGGAAAGAGGAGTGTTTATCCCCTGGGCCATTGAAGCTGTAACTTCCAGGCTTAAACCTGATGAAGTGTAATTTGAGAGTTAATCAGGCTTAGGCTTAGCCAGTTTTGTTCCCTTCTCTTTGTTAATATCTAGCTGACTATGCTAACAAAAGAAGATTTCTCACTAGTTTCCTTAGATCTACTATATTCCCTCCCCCATTGTTCCCATAGTTTATTATTAACAGCTATCATAATGATTTTTAAATTTTACAATATAAAGCATGTCAGTTTTCTACAGTAAATTTCAATGGTTTCCCATTTCATTCAAGGTAAACTTCAAAGTCTTAACATGACTTAAGATATATTGTATATTCTAATCCATCATTATCTTTCTGGTCTCATATCCTTCTATCTCCTGTCTCTCTCAGCTCTTGCCAAGCTCAGTGGCACTGCAAGTAAAAGTGGGCTATCGAGATGTCTCTGTACAATCTACAAATCATCTTAAATATCCTAGCTCTAGTGGTTTCACATTTTGGGATAACCTCCCTAAAACTATTAAGTAGGTGGATATTCAAAATTGATCAGGCAGAATAAAGTAATATATGGTCATTTAGTATCTGCATTTTTAAAGCTATATAGCATTCATCACACTTTTGTATATTTTTTAAAAGGTTATTGTATCTGTGTTAAGTTTTAAGCTCTTTGACATCAGGGACTTAGGCAAGTATTGTACACTACAGGGCTCAAAGTGTTAGTTTAGTTAATATACCAAGATTCTCTCTTAAACTTCATTAAATTAATGAATACTTTAAAGGCTCTTCTTAAACTTTGTTCATATATGTCTGCCTACACTCTTAAGCACTTACTTACCTGAGGGCAAATAATAACCACCCCTCGCTTACCTGAAATAGAACCCGGATGCCACAATAAATCTAAACTTACTTCTTCAGTGGTTTAAAATTAAAGTTTACATCCATTTGGTTGGATTCCATACACAAATATTTAACTGTATCTTCACATTACACCTGGATATATATTTAAAAAAAAATGTTATGATATAATGAGGCTATTGACATAAGAATCTTAGAACAATGTTAATAATTTTAGACATTGTTTTTTAAAAGGGAAAGTTATTTAATAGGTATTACCTATATTTTCTTATTTTCAAAAATTCCCTAAGTACAGTTCATAAAATGCATTTCTGGAAATCAAGCTTTGAGTCAAGTATAGCATATGAGAAGTTCAAATGCAATAATGCACACAAGAAAAGATTCTGGCCTGAACCAGACTGGTGGGACAAGAAAGGAGCATAAATACATACAAGAAAGACTAAGTATATAGAATTGAATGACTGTCATGATTAATTAACCATATAATTGCCAAAGTTAGTGATACATGTCAGATGTCTAACCTTTGTATTTGTGCACACTTAAATAATAAATAAAAATGGAAAAAAAATAGGGATGTTTTTGATGTGTGATTATCTTTGTTTGCACTATTCCTAATATTAGATCCTTGAAAGTGATAGGTTAAGAAGAAAACACCACACACACACACACACACACACACACACACACACACACACACACTCCCAAAACCTCACAGATAAAAATATGGTGACACCACAGAGAAAGGGTGAGTAAGGGGAAGTAGAACAGGTTTTGGGGGGGATAAATGTTGGTGGAAGGAGACTTGGGGTGGTGAGCACACAATGCAATATAAAGATGATATATTATAGAATTATACACCTGAAACCTATATAATTTTATTAACCAAAGTCACCCAAATAAATTCAATTAAAAATCTATCTATTACCTATCTAGACAAGTATTGTAAATTGTTAATGATAGAATTCTGTTCATTGTGAATCTTTTGACTATTTTGCATTTTTAACATTTTTCATAATAAAATTTTCAAAAAAGAATTAAAAGGCAATTGTAAAAATAGATCTGAAGCTCAGAAATATTTTCTGTGTACAGTGTATTAGATTTAAAAATTTTTACACACATAGTATCCAAAATAGTAAGGGTCAATGAGATGTTTTGGGCAGAGATATAAATTGCAGTTCTCAAAGTCAAATGCCTACCCTGTAAACAAGTAAAGCTTTCTAAATGTAAGAGTAGCAGTGATGGTTTAGAAATGGAAGCCACATGATCTACTTAATGGAATCCATTGGCCTTCAACACTAGGGAATTGCCAGATTATCTAATTTTGAAGGGAATCCAAATGTCTATATTTATACATACACTATCCATTGTTTATTTTGGTAATTACGTTAGCAAGCAAGTAAAGGGTTTTAGGTGAAGAAGGGAATCTTTGTAATGCTATTTATCCCCGTATACCTGGTGGGATACTTCAAAGAGATTCAGGCTTACAAAATGGACAAAAATCAGTAAGTCTCAGTAGACTTGGCATTGTGGACAGTTGGTCCACACATCCCCAACATAATCACTGAAATCAGCTCATATTTATTTCTCCCCTCCTGACTTTAGGTTCAAAATTCCAAAGGGAGTGTCTGGCCAGCCAAGAACAAATACCCTCAGTAATAGGTGCCAGTGAGCAGATAAATTGGATTAGATAACTCTGCCTTCCTCAATGGTAGAAAACAACCTGAATTCTGTCATCACAGCAATATGCATAAATAAATTACCATATTTTTCACACTATAAGATGCACTTGGCCATAAGACACACCTAGGTTTAGAGAAAGAAAACAAGAAAAATAAATTTGGAACCAAATGGTGTACTAAAATATTTAATAAAATATAACAGGATAATATTGCAAGAATATAAAGTGAACAGCAGTCAACAGTAGTATTAAGAACCATCATCAATGTCATTAACAAATCAGGAACAACTTTAAGGTTCAAGTACCCTTTTAGTTTTCTGAGAACCCCAAGAACTCATCATCACTAGTGTCAGAACTTATGGGGGCCTTTCATAACAAGCATTGAGGGAGTTAGGAGGTATCACTAGTTGTTACAGTCACTGAGAGTATCACTATCCTAGTTAAGAGAGTTATGGTGGGTTCACTATTCTGGTAGTAACACAGGCACTGAGGGTATTAAGGGGTATTGCTAGCCATAACAGGCACTGAGTGTAGTCCACCAGAACCTGGGGTTTCATGTGGGCCTACCACTTCCTCTTCTAACAGCTTTAGCCACCTATGACAGGTCAGGTAATACACATCATGATCTGTGATGCAATATTCGCTCCACAAGATGCACAGACATTCCCCACCACCCCCGCTTTTTGGGGAAAAAAAGTGCATCTTATGGAGCAAAAAATACGGTAATACTTAAGACAAAAATGTGTCCTTTGGACTTTGTAACATGGATTAACATTATAGTTCAGGGGCAGAAATCAGATTTTTAAAAAGGTGAAAAAAATTTTCCTCAAAATATCGATACAACAAATATAAGCAACTTCTTGAAAAGCTTGGCTTTGAAGTGAAATAGGGAGATAAGGCAAAAGTTAAATGGCATCACTCCCAAGCATACAGAGGAAAGAGATTTGAACATGTTTTAATGATAAATTGGTGTATATACTGAGAGACAAATAATCTAGAAGTGTATAATGAACTTGCAAAAGAATAATCCAAGAATGCACATAGAGGGATTAGAACTATATTGAAGAATCCATGATTACCTCTTCTTGGGTAATAAGTGAGGCTGAGGAGACTATTGAAAGGCATAGAGTTTTCTAGTGGTGGTAGGAAGGTGAGGCTATTCTTTTCAACAAATTGAAATCTGATGTAGGAGGGAGTATCATTTACTTAGAATGGGGTGTAAAAATTAAACCCAAGTTTTGAGGTGATCAAATAGTTTGAAAATGGCAGGATTTCTTTTTTGTTAACTCAATGTGGTCCTGGTTGTCAACAATGGTTGGAAATCTTGTTCATGATTGTGATTTCCCTATCACTTTCTTGCAATTTATATGTTTCTTTAGTTTCTAAATCCTGTCAATGCCACCAATCAAATGTTTTTCAAATCTACGTCTTCTTAACTTGAATATTATTATTTCACAGTAGTTTTTCATCTAGGTTTTTTTGATATTCAGTTAACTAGAATTGTTATCTACTCCTTTACCTCTGCAATCATTTTTTAAAAAATATAATGCTTTATTACCTGTTGGGGGAAAAAAAACCTTACCTGACCATCCCATATGATAAAGTAGAAAACTCTTACCCTAAAAAAATTATAATATTTTGGTGCCAAACTAGATTTCTGTTCTCATCTTCTACACAGTCAAGCAAATTTGATGTTATCAAACATTTCTTAATTAAAATCAACATATTCCACATAGCAATATTTTTGCCAATATATCTCCTAGGGCAAGGGAAATAAAGGAAAAAATAAACAAATAGAACGACATCATACTAAAAACCTTCTCTGTGGCTAAAGAAACAATCATTAAAATGAAAAGGGAACCGACTCTATGAGAGAACATATTCCCCAATCATACATCAGACAAGGGTTTGATTTCCAAAATATATAAAGAATTCATATGACTTAACACCATGAAGACAAACAATCCAATTAAAAAATGTGGAAAGGATCTGAATAGACACTTCTCTAAGGAGGACATGCAGATGGCCCATAGGTATATGAAAGAATGATCAACATCAGTAGCCATCAGAGAGATGCAAATTAAAACCACATTGAGATACCACTACCACAGGCCAGAATGGCCATCATTAACAAATCAACAAACACCAAATTCTGGTGAGGATGTGGTAAAAAGAGAACCCTAGTGCACTATTGGTGGGAATGCAGACTGGTGCAGCCACTGTGGAAAACAATGTAAAATTTCTTTAAAAAACTAAAAATGGAACTGCCTTTTGACCCAGTGATTCCACTGCTGGGAATATACCTTAAGAATCTCAAAACACTAATTCAAAGGACGTATGCACCCCTATGTTCATAGCACTATTTATAATAGTCAAATGCTGGAAGCAGCATAAGTGCCCATCAGTAAATGAGTGGATTAAAAAACTGTGGTATATTTACACCATGCAATACTGAGAAGCAGAAAGAAAGAAGGACCTTTTGTGACAGCATGGGTGGAACTGGAGAATATTCATCATCATCGGCAGCCGTCCGTCTCGAGAGACGATGGCGTAGCTTCTTGAGAGTCTATCTGCACCGCCGAGAATGGCTGTGCAGTCTGACTCGGGAGTGACAATCCCTGCCGCACTTGTTACAGGTGAAGGCAGATGGCTGTTGTTGCTGCTGTTGACGCTGCTTCCGCCTCGATCTTTTCTGGACCGCCTCCTCGTTGCGCGCAGCCTCTGCGCGTGACGTACCTTGCCTGACCGCGAGCCTCCAGGCTAGGCGGTCGTCTGCTTGAACTTCCCATGTGTTGAGATTGATGGAGCATTGTGTCATGTCCTTTTTGCAGATGTCTTTGAACCGCAGTTTTGGGCGCCCTGTCATCCTCTGGCCTTCTGCTAGCTCGCCGTAGAGGAGGTCTTTGGGAATACGGCCTGCATCCATTCTTTTGACATGGCCGAGCCACCTGAGGCGTCTCTCACTAAGAACTGCATGCAAACTGCTCATGTTGGCTCGCTTCAGCACCTCGGTGTTGGGAACCTTATCCTGCCAGGCGACATGCAGGACGCGTCGCAGGCACCTCATGCGGAAGCTGTTGAGTTTCCTTTCGTGCCTTGCGTAGGTGGTCCACGTCTCGCTGCCATAGAGGAGAGTGCTGAGCACGCAGGCTTGGTAGATGCGCAGTCTGGTTTTCTCAGTGAGGCTGGAATTGTTCCACACTTGCCGGTTCAGTTTGGCCATAACTGTGGCTGCCCTGGCGATTCTCCGGTTGACCTCCAAGTCAACTGACAGAGAGCTCGAGATGGTGGACCCGAGGTAAGTGAAGTCGTTGACAACCTCCAGGGTGTATCCGTCGATGGTGATGCATGGGGGAGTCCCCGTGCCTTGAGCCATAACGTTCGTCTTCGTCAGGCTGATGGCTAGTCCGAACTCCTTGCATGCGTGGGAAAGGCAAGTGACTAGCTGCTGGAGTCCCTCTTTGGAGTGTGATGTCAAGGCTGCGTCGTCGGCTAAGAGCATCTCACGGATGAGCACCTCTTTGACTTTGGTCTTGGCTCGTAGACGGGCCAGGTTGTAGAGCTTGCCATCGGATCTGGTGTGAATGAAGACACCCTCGCTGCAGTCCTTAAAGGCGTATTGGAGGAGCATGGAGAAGAAGATTCCGAACAGCGTAGGCGCGAGGACGCAGCCCTGCTTTACTCCGCTGCTGACTGGGAAGGCCTCAGAGGTTGCGCCGTTGTAGGACACCGTGCTGTGCATGTTGTCGTGAAAGGACATGACCACAGCAAGCAGATATGGTGGACAGCCAATGTTCCGTAGCAAGCTGAAGAGTCCGCTTCAACTGACCAGATCAAACGCCTTCGTGAGGTCGATAAAGGCGAGGTAGAGTGGTTTATGCTGCTCGTGACACTTCTCCTGCAGCTGATGTAGGGAGAAGATCATGTCCACTGTTGATCGGCCAGCTCTGAAGCCACACTGGGACTCTGGGTAGACGCGGGAAACAAGGGTCTACAGGCGGGCAAGAGCGACCCGGGCGAATACTTTGCCGACGACGCTGAGGAGAGAGATGCCCCGGTAATTGTTGCAGTCGCTTCGGTCTCCTTTGTTCTTGTACATGGTGATAATGTTGGCGTCTCTCATATCCTGGGGGATGTAACCCTCCTTCCAGCAGAGACAGAGTAGATGGTGGAGCGGCTGTAGCAGGACTGGTTTCCCGCTCTTTAGGATTTCTGGAGGGATTCCGTCGCTTCCTGGTGCTTTCCCGCAAGCGAGGCGGTCGATGGCTTTGCCGAGCTCTGCCGCAGTAGGTGGGGTGTCTAGCTCCTCCATGACTGGTAGGTCTGGGATGGCGTTAAGAGCAGTGTCTGTTACGGTGTTCCTCGTCGCGTACAGCTCAAGGTAGTGCTCGGTCCACCGCCGCATTTGCTGTTCCTGGTCAGTGATGACCTCACCTGTCTTGGACTTAAGGGGGGCGATCTTGGAGGGGATTGGGCCTGTTGCCTTCTTGATACCCTCATACATTCCTCGTGCGTTGCCTATATCGGCGGCTTCCTGGATGCTTCTGCACAGGTTTAGCCAATAGGTGTTGGCACAGTGGCGGGCGGTCTTCTGGATTTTGTTCCTGGCAGCCCGTAGAGCTTGAAGTGTACTGGGAGTGGGCGTGGCCTTGTAAGCCAGTAGGGCCTTCCTCTTAGCCTCGATCACGGGTTCCATTTCTTCCCAGTGAGCCTCGTACCAGTCAGCGTTCTTCCACTCTTTCTTCCCGTAAGCAATAATGGCGGAGTTGTATATGGTGTCGCGGAGACGTGACCAATTGGATTCGATAATGTCGTCTGCCGCCATTCCCTCGCCGAGTGCATCTTCCATCCTGTTGATGAATTGCTGGGTCTTAACTGGGTTGCTGCCACAACTGGTGTTGATGAGTGGGCGACCCTTCATCTTGGAGTGGTGCAACCTCTTCGGCATTATGCGCACCTTGCTTACCACGAGGGCATGGTCCATGTCGCAGTCTGCACTGTAGTAGCTGCGGGTGAGGAGGGTGCTGCCAATATCCGTTCTTCTGGTGATGATGAGGTCAAGCTGGTGCCAGTGGCGGGAGCGGGGGTGCCTCCATGACACCTGGTGGATCTCTTTGCACTTGAAGAATGTGTTTGTCACGCACAGGCCGTGGTGACACAAAAGCTCAAGCAGTCGCTGACCATTCTCATTGATCTTTCCTCTCCCAAAGTTTGTGAGGCAGGTGGGCCAGGCCATGTGGTCGGCTCCTACTCTTGCGTTGAAGTCTCCAAGGAGATAAAGAGCGTTACTTCTGGGGATCTTGGATAACGCTTCGTCCAGTGCATGGTAGAACTGTTCTTTCTCTTCGGTGGTGGCGCAGAGGGTTGGGGCGTACGCGCTAAGAATGCTGACTGGGCCGAAAGTTGTTGACAATCGGAGGGTAAGTAATCTCTCTGTGCCTCCTGTGGGTGGCTCTATGGAGTTAACAAGCGTGTTCTTCACAGCGAACCCAACACCGTGCTGTCTTGGTTGGTCCGGAGACTTCCCTTGCCAGTAGAAGGTGTAATTGGTTTCTCTGATAGTTCTGTTGTCGGCCAACCGGGTCTCCTGTAGAGCCGCAATGTCGATGTTTAGTCGTGCCAGTTCCCTGTCGATGACGGCGGTTTTCCTGGCACCATTGATCCACGGAAGGTCTGCAGTAAGTCCGGGACACATGGTCCTGATGTTCTTGTTGTTTGCTTGGAATTGCCTGGTGCGAGTGTTTTGTGGCCCACTTTTCGAGAGACGCCTCTCTGATCCCCACGCACCCAGTGGGGCAGGTGAGCCATGGCGAGACGGCACCTAATTGGCTGGGGGCTGCCCAGCTTGAGGCGGGCGGTAGCTGTCCAGTGAGGTGCGATGACCTCTCCCACCGTCTGGAGAATATTATGCTAAGTTAAATAAGCCAGTTTGTAACAGACAGATGCCATAAGATCTCACCTATAACAGGAATCTAATGAGCAAAATAAACTAAGGAACAAAAAAGAACCACAGGCAAGGAAAGATGGATCTGACTGAAAGTGACCTGAGGGGGGGGTAATCGTGGAAAGAAGGGGAAGGGACTAGACAGAGAACATCTATGAATGACCCACGGACATGGACAACAGTGTAGGAACTGGCTGTGGGAGTGGGGAGTGGGATGGGCAGAGGAGGGCAAAGGGGAAAAATTGAGACAACTGTAATAGAATACCAATAAAACATGATTTAAAAAGATGTCCACTTAATTGTTTATTGATTACATAGTTATTAATTTATTGAGTTATTTTACTTATGTTTTTACAGTGTATTTCTGCCTTAATTAAGGGTGAGGAATTATTCTTTTTTTAAAATAAAGTTATTATATTATTTTAATAACATAATACTATTAACTTCCAATATACAAATTTAAAATAAACAAGTTGCTTATGCTGGCATTATTCTAACTACATAAAAATAAATATTGCAATTAAGGGAACATCTTGGGGGGGGTGGGTAAGATGGCGGAGGAGTGAGGAGAGGTTGCGGTTTTAGGCTCCGGAGACCCGTCTGCAGTTTGGTCTAATTGCAGACAGAACATCTCAGTGAGCAGCTGGACATTGGCGGGAGTTGAGCCAAGGCACTGCTGGATTAGAGAAAATCCATCTGGGAACAACCTGTTTAGTGAGGATAGCGGAGAAAAAGGGGACGAAACGGGATTCCTGACTGGGGCAGCTGCCTGAGCTGTGGCGGGAAGCACACAAAGGATTTTTGGCGACCACAGGCTACCCCAGAGAGGAGTCAGGCGGAGAGCGGATCTCTGCCCGCTGGCAGAGACAGGACTCGACCAAGTGGCATTGGCGCTGAAGGACAGGAGACAGCGTGCTGCCGGGCAAGTGAGAACATAATTCTCCTTTATATTTTTCTCTAGTGGACGGTGGAGACGGGAGGAAAGTTTGGGGGTGGTAGGCCGTTCTGGAGGAGCCCAGGCGCAGGGGCGCGCTAATCCACTCCTCAACCCTACCATTGGGTCGCGGGGGCGCACATAGGGAAGTGCTCTCATTCACTGGCCCAGGTGCGCGGGGCCGTGAGTCCAGGCGTCCCTCGGACACTCCCCAACGGACATAAGATCAGTGCCCCAACGGGCACAGGGAGGGCCCACTGAACACGCAGAGGACTGTGCACAGACACCCCTAGACAGCTCCCGTGGGCGCAGGGCCCTAGGCCGGAAAGCAGACCACTAGCGCAGGCTCTGTTTGTGCCCGCCCAGACGGGTGAGGGAAGGTGGGCAGCGGGAACAGCGGGAGGCGGCGACCCACGGACACTCGATTCCACTGAGCACAAGTGTCCCTGGCCTTGCCCTAAGAGGCGAGAGACCAACTCCCGGAGCTCGGCTCAGCGGGACTGAGGGCACGGGGCAGCGCGCGAGCACAAAAGCACCTCAGCCCGGGGTCAGTGGGCGCCAATCCCGGGGAAAGCTCTCGGGCCGCCCGCGCGGGCAGGGACACCTCGGCGCGAACGGGGAACCACCGCGGCCCAGCGAAGGCAGGAGCCAATCCCGGGGAAAGCGCTCGGGCCGCCCGCGCGGGCAGGGACACCTCGGCGCGAACGGGGAACTGCCGCGGCCCAGCGAAGGCAGGAGCCAATCCCGGGGAAAGCACTCGGGCCGCCCGCGCGGGCAGGGACACCTCGGCGCGAACTGGGAACCGCCGCGGCCCGGCAGCAGTGGGCTCCAACCGAGGGGCAAACTCTCGGGCTGCCCGAGAGCGCAGGGGCTTGCGTGCAAGGGCACCTCAACTGGCTCCAGCAAGCAGCAAGGGAGCGCGCCCTGCCGGCAACCGCGGGCATGCACCATAGCGGCAACCGGGGGTGCACACCAGTCCTGCAAAAAACAAGAACCTCTGACCTGCCACACTAGACCAGCTGCGGACCCAGAAAAAGAAGGCAACACACCAAGGCTAAAACGGAGTAAAAACATCGTTTTTTTTTTTTTTTCCAAATTTTTTCTCCCAAATTTTTTCTCCCTTGTTCTTTCTTTCTTCTTAATTATTTCTTTTCTTTCCTTCTTTCTTTATTCTTTTCCTGGGTTTTTTTGGGGGGTATATATATATATTTTTTTTTAATTTTTTTTCTCTCTTTTTTCTTTCTTTCTTCTTTATTCTTTCTTTTCTATCTTTCTTTGTTCCTTTCTTTCTTCCCTTTTGGGGTTTTTTTAGGGGGGTTTTGTGGTAAATTTTTTATTTTCTTCTCTTTCTCTCTTCTTTTCTTTCTTCTATTTTCTTGGGGATTTTTTGGGGGGGATGTTTTTCCTTCACCTCTTCCAATAATAACAAACTTTATCTCTAACGTGTTGCATATAACCTCTCCTTCTCATCCTTTCTCTTTAATCGTGGTTTATTCGTTTGTGTGTCTAGCTTAGCCCCCCTATCACTCTAAATAATATAATGTAATTACTATATAAACCCAAATACAATACAATCCCACTTTCTTACTATACTATGTATTTTTCTATCCTTTTCTTCTATTTTTATTAACATACAATGTAAATATTACTAACTGGCTTGCACAGTCTCAACTATTATTAATCTATCAACCCCTCTATCAAAAATTATATTTTTCCTCCCCCAAAACAACTCTTATCTATTCTTCTTATAGTATAAAAGCTCAAATCTCTTTACATTTATATTAATACGGGCTAGTTGGCTAACGATAGCAGGATAGAGTAGGGGATACTTTCTGAGGGTGTGGGTCTCCTGCCTGGGCTGTGTGTTTATGTCTTTAACAGCATATCCACAAAAGAACTCAAGACAAAGCAGATAGAGTGACTCTCAACCAAGTAGCCAGAAGGAAGATCCTATCAAAGAACATCTGAAATATAACCGAACAGCATAAACAAATGACATAAAGGGTAACTCAAGACCATCAGGCTCGGGATATCAAAGAGACTGCACCACTGAAACTCCCAGACCTTCGATAAAGAATATTACACCACAAAGGAGGGAAGTCAAAGCAGACTACCCCCCCAAAATAAATAAATAAAAACAAACAAAAAGAATCCAACATGGTAAGACGCAAAAATAACCCCTCAATGAAAAGAAAAGAGGAATCCTCAGAAAGAGAGATAGACGAAATAGACATAGCCCAAATGTCAGACATGGAATTCAAAACAATGGTGGTAAAGAAGCTCAATATACTCGACATCCTTAAAATCAACTATGACAAACTTCAAGGAAGTTACCAGCAGCTCCAAGAAAATTACAGGGTACTGGCAGAGAACTACACCAGCATAAAAAAAGACATAGAAATTGTTAACAGGAACCAGGAAGAACTTAAGAATACAATCTCTGAACTGAAAAACACAGTAGAATCAGTCAAAAGCAGACTTAACGAAGCAGAGGATCGGATTAGTGAGTTAGAAGATAATGTAGAGAAAAACTCCCAGACAATACAGCAAAATGAAAAACGATTGAAAAAATATGAACAAGATGTAAGGGAATTACAGGATAGCAATAGGAAAAACAATTTAAGGATCATCGGAATACGAGAGGGAGAAGAAAAGGAACATGGAATTGAAAATCTGATAGGAGAAATAGTGACAGAAAATTTTCCGAACCTGATGAGAGGAAAAGCTATGCAAGTCCAAGAAGCACTGAGAGTTCCAATCAAGAGGAACCCCCAAAAACCCACTCCAAGGCACATCATAGTTAAAATGGCAACATTCCAAGACAAAGAGAGAATCCTAAAAGCAGCAAGAGAAAAGCAGCAAATAACTTACAAGGGAGCTCCGATAAGGCTATCAACTGATTTCTCAACAGAAACATTACAAGCCAGAAGGGAATGGTCCAAAATATTTCAAGCAATGAAAAACAAAGGCCTACAACCAAGAATACTCTACCCAGCAAGGCTCTCATTCAAAATGGAAGGTGAAATAAGGAGTTTCTCAGACAAAGGAAGACTGAAAGAATACATCTCCACAAAACCAGCATTGCAAGAGATGCTAAAGGGACTGTTCTAAAAAAAAAAGAAGAAAAAAACAAGAGAGGAGAGGAACAGAGGTACAAAGGGAAATGAATAAATACACGTCAATAATAACCTTAAATGTAAATGGATTAAATGCTCCAATTAAAAGACATAGGGTAACGGAATGGATAAGAAAACAGGACCCACATATTTGCTGTCTACAAGAAACACACCTCAAAACAAAAGATTTACACAGACTGAAAGTAAAGGGATATAAAAAAAATATTCCAAGCAAACGGACCGGAAAAAAAAGCCGGGGTAGCAGTTTTCATATCAGACAAAATGGATTTCAAAGCAAGGACAATAAAAAGAGACAAAGAAGGACACTTTATAATACTTAAAGGAACAATCCATCAAGAAGATATGACTTTGATAAACATATATGCACCCAACATAGGAGCACCCAAATACATAAAGCAAATACTAGAAGACCACAAAAAGGATATCAACAACAACACACTCATAGTAGGGGACTTCAACACTCCATTATCAACAATAGACAGATCATCAAAGCAAAGAAACACCAAGGATATACAGGCATTGAACAACACACTAAACCACATGGATCTAACTGATATATATAGAACTTTTCACCCCAAAGAAGCAAAATATACATTCTTTTCAAGTGCACATGGGACATTTTCA
The DNA here is from genome assembly GCF_987537825.1 of Furipterus horrens. NCBI lineage: Eukaryota > Metazoa > Chordata > Mammalia > Chiroptera > Furipteridae > Furipterus > Furipterus horrens. The sequence goes on along the minus strand of NW_028327182.1, from coordinate 30,475,641 downwards.
AAGATAGACCACATGATAGGTCACAAAACAAGCCTCAACAAATTCAAGAAAATTGAAATCATATCAAGCATCTTTTCAGATCACAATGCCCTGAAACTAGAAATCAACCTCAGAGAAAAAAATCAAAGACACCCAAACTCATGGAGATTGAATAACATGCTATTAAATAATGAATGGGTTAACAATGACATCAAAGAAGAAATCAAGAAATTTCTAGAAACTAATGATAATGAGCACACAACAACCCAAAACCTGTGGGACACAGCAAAAGCAGTCCTGAGAGGGAAGTTTATAGCAATACAGGCATATCTGAAAAGGCTAGAAGAATCTCAAATAAAAAACCTAACCACAATGCTACAAGAACTAGAACAACAACAACAAACAAAGCCTAGGGCAAGAAGAAGGAATGAAATCATCAAGATCAGAGCAGAACTAAATGACATAGAGACTAAACAAACAATCCAAAAGATCAACAAAACTAGCAGCTGATTCTTCGAAAAAATCAACAAAATCGACAAACCTCTAGCCAGTCTAATCAAGAAAAAAAGAGAGAAGACACAAATAAACAAAATCAGAAATGAAAGAGGAGAAATCACGACTGATACCTCAGAAATACAAATGATAGTTAGAAATTACTTCAGACAACTGTATGACAAGAAATTTGACAATCTAGAAGAAATGGACAAATTTCTAGAAACATACAACCTTCCAAAACTAAATCAAGAAGAAGTGGAAAGTCTCAACAAACCAATAACAAAAAAGGAAATTGATACAGTAATCCAAAATCTCCCGGCACACAAAAGCCCTGGACCGGATGGCTTCACAGGCGAATTCTACAAAACATTCAGGGAAGAACTAACTCCTATCCTCCTCAAACTGTTCCAAAAAATCCAAGAAGAGGGGAAAATCCCAAACTCTTTCTATGAAGCCAGTATTATCCTAATCCCCAAACCAGGTCAAGACACAACAAAGAAAGAAAACTACAGGCCAATATCACTGATGAACATCGATGCTAAAATCCTCAATAAAATATTGGCAAACAGGATCCAGCAATACATCAAAAAGATCATACATCATGATCAAGTGGGCTTCATTCCAGGGATGCAAGGATGGTTTAATATTCGCAAATCAATAAATATAATACATCACCTAAACAGAATGAAAGACAAAAATCACATGATCATATCAATAGATGCAGAAAAAGCATTTGATAAAGTACAACACCCATTTATGATGAAAACACTCAGCAAAATGGGAATAAAGGGAGCATATCTTAACATCATTAATGCTATATATGAGAAGCCTGAGGCCAACATCATACTCAATGGACAAAAACTGAAAGCATTCCCCCTGAACTCAGGAACTAGACAAGGTTGTCCACTCTCTCCACTCCTTTTCAACATAGTGTTGGAAGTCCTAGCCACAGCAATCAGACAAGAAAAAGAAATAAAAGGCATCCAAATTGGGAAAGAGGAAGTGAAACTTTCATTATATGCAGATGACATGATAGTATACCTAGAAAACCCTATAAACTCCACTAAAAGACTACTCGATATAATAAGTGAATTTGGCAAAATAGCAGGGTACAAAATAAATATACAGAAATCTAAGGCATTTCTGTACGCCAACAATAAAATATCAGAGACAGAGACAAAAAAGAAAATACCATTTACTATAGCAACAAGAAAAATAAAGTACCTAGGAGTAAACTTAACCAAAGAGATAAAAGACCTGTACTCTGAAAATTACATAACATTGAAGAAAGAAATTAAGGAAGATACAAATAAATGGAAGCAAATACCATGTTCTTGGATGGGAAGAATCAACATCATCAAAATGGCCATACTACCCAAAGCAATTTACAAATTCAATGCAATCCCTATTAAAATACCAATGACATATTTCACAGACCTAGAACAAATACTCCATAAATTCATATGGAACCAAAAAAGACCCCGAATAGCAAAAGCAATCTTGAGACAGAAGAACACAGCAGGAGGAATCACAACACCAGATATCAAACAATACTACAAAGCCACTGTAATCAAAACAGTATGGTACTGGCATAAGAACAGACATATAGATCAGTGGAACAGAATAGAGAGTCCAGAAATAAACCCAGGCCTCTATGGTCAACTAATCTTTGGTAAAGGAGGAAGGAACATAAAATGGAGTAAGAAGAGCCTCTTTAACAAATGGTGCTGGGAGAACTGGATAGGGACCTGCAAAAAAATGAAACTAGACCACCAACTTACACCACACACGAGAATAAACTCAAGATGGATCAAAGACTTAAATGTAAGCCGTGACACCATAAAAGTCCTAGAGGAAAACATAGGCAAGAAAATATCAGATATCTCACGTAACAATCTCTTCACGGATACATCTCCTAAAGCAAGAGAAATAAAGGAAAAAATAAATAAATGGGATTACATCAAACTGAAGAGTTTCTTGTCAGCAAAAGAACACATCAGCAAGATGAAAAGGAAACCAACCATATGGGAAAACATATTTGCCAATGACATCACAGACAGGGGACTGATTTCCAAAATATATAAAGAGCTGATACGACTCAACATCAAGAAAACAAACAACCCAATTAAAAAATGGGCAAGGGACCTGAACAAACACTTCTCCGAAGAGGACATACAGAAGGTCCATAGACACATGAAAAAATGCTCAACATCATTAGCCATCAGGGAGATGCAAATAAAAACTACAATGAGATACCATTTTACACCAGTCAGAATGGCCATCATCAACAAATCAACAAGCAACAAGTGCTGGCGAGGATGTGGAGAAACGGGAACCCTACTGCACTGTTGGTGGGAATGCAGACTGGTGCAGCCACTATGGAGAACAGTATGGAATTACCTCAAAAGATTAAAAATGGAACTGCCTTTTGAACCAATGACTCCACTACTAGGATTATACCCGAAGAATCTTGAAACACCAATTCAAAAGAACTTATGCACCCCTATGTTCATTGCAGCACTGTTTACAATAGCTAAGTGCTGGAAACAACCTAAGTGCCCATCTGTAGATGAGTGGATCAAAAAACTGTGGTACATTTACACAATGGAATACTATGTAGCAGAAAGAAAGAAGGAACTCCTGCCATTTGCAACAACATGGATGGAACTAGAGAGAATTATGCTTAGTGAAATAAGCCAGGCAAAGAAAGAAAAATACCATATGATATCAGCTAATACAGGAAACTAAAGAACAACACAAACAAAGGAACTAAATAGAACAAAGAGCAGAATAGCAGTCAATAGGGGGGAGGGGAGAGGGAGAGAAGGGGGATAAGTAAGGGAAGGGTTTAATTAAAGAGCTTGTATGAAAGACTCATGGACATGGTCAACGGGGAGGGATATGATTGTGGGAGAGGGGGTGGGTTGGGTGGGGTAGAGAAATTGGGGGAAAGGGGGACAACTGTAATTGAAAAACCAAAATAAAAAAATTAAAAAAAAAAAAAAAAGGTAACATCTTACTAAATAAAGCTAAATTACTATGTTGTTAGAAATGGTAAGGTTATAATCTGTTCTTTTCTTTATGGCTTAACACCATGATGCCTAGAGACTTGAGCTTTATTCAGTGGTCATTACTACTTTGAATCCTCTGATATAGTAAAACAGGATAGAAGAGTGTGCTTGAAAAGACACAAGCTAGTCCCACACATCCATGGATTTGAAACAACTGAACCTTATCAGGCTGCAAGAAAAATATATTAACTGAGACCTGTAAGACCAAAGGTCTGTGCAGAGAAGGTTGCCAGAGTCACAGCTAGACCAAAACTGCAGCCAAAGGCTTCAGAGACAGAGAAGGTCAAAGGAATCTTTCATCTTTAAGATCTTGGTCAAATATCTTCTCTTCTGTGAAACATAAATGTTCTTTCTCTATTTGTTATACTTCTAATAATGTTTTCCTTACATTTTATTTTTCAGTAAATATTCTATTTTCTTTTATTTCGTGAAATATGTAAAACCATCATATTTATTTATTTATTTTTAAAATGAGAAATATCATAAGTTCAACCTTACTCTAATTATAGTTTATAGAGCAAAAAAAAAAAAAAAAATGAGGAGGGGTTCTTTTAAAGTGTAATGTTTTCTTTTCGGGAAAGTTGATTCCAGGGAAGAGAAATAAATCCCTTGCAGATCAGCACACAGATTGTGAATATACAGTTTTCCTGCAAAGCTTCTTGCCCAAAATATTTAGATATTTAAACAGCTCCAGGGTATATTTACTCGGGTGGAATAATTATTCCTAAAATGTTATTCAGAGATGTATTTACAGACTCTGAGAAACATGCAGAAAGTGTTAATGTCAGCACTGGGATTTACGGTGAGGTACATTTTGGAAAATTTTTAAGTGGTATCAAAGATCCTGAGTACGGGAAAAAAATAAATGCTTTCCTGATTGCATCTCCTTAGGGTACATGCTCATGGGAGAAATAGTTCAGATGTAGTGAGAGCAATTTTAAAGTCACTCGGATAAATTATAGATTATTTTATATACATAAATAAAACTTATAAATCAATATTGTTAACAAATGTTTCAGAACCTTAAAAATAGCAGTTAATTGTTTATCATTTTTTATAAAAAATATGTTTATATTGAAGAATTCACAAAGCATTAATTACTATGTATATGCTATTTAGGGTCACTTATAAATAATCCTGAGTATTAGAAGTAACCTGCAGAAATACAAGTAATATCCATTATTTACCCAGATTTATATTGCTTCAATAAAGTTTTTGCTCTGACATGCAGCAGCTAATTGTTAAGTCCATACAAGCATGTCATAGTGGGTTAAAATAAGGATCATAGCATGCTACCTTTCCTTTACTATGATTGTCCCACTCAGTCTGCTTTCAAACACTTTCTAATATGATAAAGTCTAGGCAAAGCCTAAAAATGCTTTCAATTTCTCACTGTAATAAAAGGTCCTGTCCTCATTATCGGTCAGAAGAATACTGCCATGTAACCAATATACATGGCAATATTGGCCAATCTCCAACCTTCCAGTAATGACCAGTCTCCAGGTTTCAAGTTACGTACATCTTTTCACCTCATCTAGCACCAGCCCAATGCAAAGCCCTTTGGAAGGAAGGTAACTGGGCCAGTCACTTCTCTCTTAACTGTCTAGTTCTCACATTTCTCTTTTTCCATTAAATAGGCTGCTCCTGGTGACTCTAGACTTGAATGGAGGTGGCATCAATGTAATTAGGTTTTGTTACTTCCGGTCTCGGTAATTGCCGAGGTGACAGATGCACTGTAGCTTGACAGATAATAAAAGCAAGCTGCTCTTCTGGAGCTTATTTGTGAGTTCTTCAGAGACACCCACTGGGAATATTTGACTAGACTTTTTTGACATGTGTAATTTATTTTCTTCCTGGTAATCACTTATATTTCTTCTCTCAGCACTGAGAACTTTGGCATTTTGACCACCGTAATTTTCAAGGGTGATGGAGAATCCCTTCTGTAAGTACCCTCACGGGAATAATTTAACATGCCTATAGTTTCTCATTCTCTACCATGTGATATATATCTGGTAACAAAACTAAAACAAATCAAACATTAAGCAAAAACAAAACAAAAGAGCAACCAAAACAGTGAGAATATAAAAAAGAAAATGAATAAAACTCCTGTATCCTTTCCTCTGAAGTCAGCAGAAATATAAGCCAGTAATAGTCAACTATACTGCATAATTTGGGACCTCTGCTCCAAAAGAAGGAAGAAACAAGTGCTGTAAGAGATACTGTACCAGCTGTTAGAAAAAAAGCCATTCTTCCACTGTCCCTATATCCACCTGCCATGATATTTTTTTATTTTCTCCTTAATGTCAAGTTCCCTCAGACACAAGGATACTCAGAGGCTGCATGCAGACCCTCACAAGCACATGGGAGCCTGCTCCCCAACTCAACAGGCAGCCCACTGGCTGCCGGGTTATCTCTCACAGAAGCTGCTAGACAGATGCCAGGGCCTGAGCTGGAGATGGGCAGACAAGCAACCACCAAGATGATGAACTTTCTGCACCAAGCAACTCTAAGTGCTTGGATCAGGGATCATTAGAAGCCCATCCCTCTGGTTTCCAGCTGAATGTGCTGACAGCCCAGAGCAGGATATGCATGACACGCTCCACACCTTACTAGTATTTATTTACTTTCAATATTTCAGCTTAAATATCCAGTTATTTTAAAAATAATATATCCAATGTCCTCTTAATCTGTTCATTGACAAATGAATGAGTTGAAGGGTTTTGCATGGTATATGTTGATAATGTGACATAAATTAAAGATAAAGGTTTAAACAAACTTCAGACCTTCCTTCCAAAACATAAAGCAAACAATACAAAAAGAAATACAATTTAAAGAAAAAAAAATTTTTTTTTACTTTCAAATAATCAGGAGGAGGAATACTAAAAGCATTTAATTACTTTTAAGTTTTTTCTTATTCATAAAATCCTTAAAAGATTAAAATTTCAAGCAGTGCTTAAGATTTTTTTTAATGTATGTGTTACTTTAAGAAATATATCTTTAGGCATCACCCTTTCTGGCTTGAGGAAGGAATACTGGCAGAATATTTCATACCCTGGCATAGATTAGAATTGCAGGAGCATTGAGAAAGAAGATAATGAACTAAGTCTATGCATGGGACAGGAACTGTAACAAGAATTCCTAAATCAAACAAAATTATAATAGAAGCTTGCACATGATACATTGTATCAAGGGGAACATAAAATAAACAAAGTAGATTCTTGAAAAAATAATAATACACTGAAATCATTAAAGATAAGAAGATGTAAATAATTGCTTTCTTTGTCTTTTAGTGCCTTTATGAATACATGTTTGCAGATTGAAAAAATATATTCAGGGTTTTGGAACTCTCCCTATGATATTGAGTAAATGTTTTGGTTGAGTAAATATATGCTTAACATATATTATGTGTTCAATATATATGTGCTGATTAACTAGGTCAAAGTTTTCCTAGACAATGAGATATTGAATTTACTAATCAAATTAAATAATAGTTTAGGCTTCTAATTAGAGATTAATTAATACAATATGTAATTTTTATTATGCATAATTGAACTCTAAAGTAAAAAAATAAAAATATGCATTGTATTTTTTGTTGCTGTAAGTGATCTTATGGATCAAAGAACATGCATATTTAACCCTTACGTAAGGAGGGCTTGAAATGTTTAAGCAATCATTTCTAGTTACTTCTTATTTCAATGATTTTTTCTTGTTGGGAAGTTTTCTCCCCAATTTTATATAAATTGGACTTTTTTTTCTATTTCATAAGGCAGAGCAAACCATAAAAACTCTTCCATTTCTGGGACAGAGATGAGAAGAGTTTTCTAAACAGAACTCATATAGCCTCAGAGATGCAATATAGATAGAACTCGCAGAAAAAAGGCAACCATAGCAACTGTACAGAACACACTGAAGGGGAGGGAGTACATGTCCTTGAAGATCAATGTTGTTCAAATTAAGCAGTACCCAGAAGGCATTGTGCTAGTTATAACTACAGATATATAGTTTAGTAAGACTCTGATCTTAATGTATGAGTATGAAAATGATATGGCTATAAGTAGATAAAAAGACTTGACATAAGACAAAGTTATATTATTACATATTATTTAAATATGTATACATTTTTAAAAATTGTATAAAAAAATCATTGACATACACAAATAATTTAAGATGATAAAGGAAGACATGTTTATATAAGATTTGAACCAAATATAGAGAAAGAAGAGAAAGTAATTCAAAATGATGAATATATTATATGCCTTTTATAAATTTAGGTGCATACTTCTATCAAGACTGTAACAGGAAAAGAGTGACACACTAAAACTTGAATAATGTGAGAGTGTAATTATAATTTTTATAGTTAAAAAGGTGTAGTTTTAGTAAAACCACAGGGATACTTCAATAACTGGGGCTGATAGTAGCGTGCCATTACCATCCCTATGCCCAGAAACCAGATACCATAACCTATCAGAAATATGCCATAGAAGTCAGAAGGAAAGAACATTGTGTAACATCAGTCATCTTGAGATTAATGTCAATCAGGTCAAGAATTGCAGTCAGGAGCCTAAAGCAATGCCATGACAAGGTAGCCAGAGAAATAGTCTAACTTCATCCCCTTACCTTCTTCAATCTCCTAATAAACCTTCCCATTGTCTGAACCTGTCTGGAATTCTATGGCACCCCACTGATGAAACAATACAGGTCAATTTCTCCAGCCAGAGAAAGGCAGAGGCAGATTATGGGAGAATATAAGGGAATGGGGGAAATACAGTCAGAACATATTTTGGTTAAATGTTCACTTAATTTTCTCATAGTTGACTTGATAATACAGTCAGCCCTCTGTATCTGCAGTTTCCACATCTGAGAAATCAACCATCTGAGATTGGAATGCTTTTTTTTTAAATTTTCTTTGTTGCTAACATGTACTACGTAGTACATGGTTGTGATGGTTGCCTCTGTACTTAACGTGTACATACTACTTTTTTCCTGTCGTTATTCTTTAAAGAATACAGTAGAACAACTATTTACATAGCTTTTACAGTATACAGAGAGGATTGTGTAGGTTATATGCAAATATTACATGATTTTATTTAAGGGACTTGAGCATCCCAGGATTTGGATATCCAAGGATGTCCTGAACTAATCTTCCATGGATATAAAGGGATGAGTGTATGTGCTTAATTATTCATTTTATTTATTTTATTTTTGTTTGTTATATTGATAAATTTCTGTTAATGTATTACCTGAGGTCCAGCAGATGACTGCATTCTTACTGCTGGTGATCCTATTTAAGTAGGCCAATAAGCCATTAATTATTTAAAAGTGTGTTCTAGCCCTGGCCATGTGGCTCAGTTGTTTGGAGCATCACTCTGTACTCCAAAGTTGCAGGTTAAATCCCCTGTTGGGCATGTACCAGAGGCAACCAATAGACGTTTCTCTCTTTCTCTCACATATCAATGTCTCTTTCTCCCTTCCTCTCTCTCTAAAATATTAAATGTATCCTCTGGTGAAGATAAAAAATAATAACAAAGCATAAAAATAAAATGATGTTCTACGTAACTTTTTTATTGGGTTTCCAGAAGTGCTTTTTATTGGGTTTCCAGAAACACGCTCTGAGATGACAATTTGTGGACAAGTTTACTAAAGCAGTGCCTCCACACAAGAAATGGGGAAGATTGCAGGGGAAGCAAGCCAAGGCAAGCTGTACTTTTCAGCAGAGGTCCCAGCCTCAGTCTGATCTTATAGTGAGGTCTAGAGTTTAAATCATGCTTTTGAGTTTGCTAAAGGAGCATAAGAAGATTATTTTAGAAGAAATGCTTATAAAATTAGTAATTTGGTTTCCTAATTGAATAAACATGTTGTAGAGGAAGAAATTTGAACATTTATTGATGACACAGATCTATTACTTAAAAACTTTGATTGTTGCAACATACTTAGACCACTAAGATATGTGATGTTATTTATTATCTAAGCAGAACAGAGATGCATTGTTTAGATTTTTGAAACGGAAGCAAAAAAGAAAGAGGGTTCTCTTTTAGGTCCTCTTTTATTATAAAACTAACTCTGTGACCTCCTTTGTTACTCAGAAATGTATCTACACTGTTGTCCACCCTATACAATACACATATAGACACACCCACAATTTCCAATTTTTCTTATTATTGTGAACTTGAGAACCAGATATAAAATTGTATTTAAATTAAATTTAAAGTTAAATTAGACAGACTGGAACTAGGAAGAGTTAGAATAGACCCTGAGGCATAAGAAGAGAGAAGAACTTTAAAAAATGTTTATGACCACAGGTTCCTTTGTCCAATCAGTGTGCAGGTATTATTGAAAGGAGTGTGTCTTAGCTGACACATGGGGAAAAAAAAACAGCATTTGGATTTCATGGTATCAGTTTTGCAAGATGTACAACACTTTTTCTTTTACCTCTGTTCTTTCAAAGGTGTTAGAATTAAAGTTCTCACTTATTGTTATATTAAAAATGTTTTATAATATAATTCAAGGATCTGCTCAATTTGGAAATTCTGGAAAGCAAGACAATCTTAAAGAAAAATATGTAAATTAACTGAAATTTTATCTCCTCGCGAGGACTACTGTAAAGACTACACTTAAATATGTATCTAGTTCAGATATAAAGGTGTGACATATGCACAACCACATATACAGGTAGGTGTGTATGGGATTCCCAAATATACTAGGAATTTATTTATAAAAAGTTGTGTATTTATTCTTATATATTTAAACTTCGGTCACCCTCAAAGTACTCTCCATTTGATGCAATATGCTTATCAAGATATTTTTTCCACTGCTCAAAACGGTTTTTAAACTCATCGATTTTGATGCCTTTTTAGTGATTCAGCAAGCAAAGAAATGGTTTTAAGTGACAAGGGGAATTTTTGTAATGATATTTACCCTAACATAACCAGTGGATACTTCAAAGAATTCCAGGCTTACAAAGTGGACAGAAATTAGTAAGTCTCAGTAGGTTTGGCCTTTTTTCATCCAGGGGAAACAAAATGTTGCTCAGGGTGAGAAGGGGTAAATAAAGAGGATGGAGCACAGAGGTCATGACAATTTTGGTCAAAAACTGCTGAATCCTCAATGCAGTGTGGGCAAGTGCACTCATAAATCACCAATCATGAAGTGGGCAAACACATTGAAGGAGTCTCCAAGAAAAATTCACTGAAGTGGAATGCAGCCTCTTACAACAATGCCAGCTGGTACAATGATACAGATAGTTTCCTAAAACACTCACCTGGCAGGAGAAGCCTGTACTACAAGGTCCCTACCCTCAAGAAGATAATTCCAGTTTTCTTGTTCCCCACTCTGTAAACAGTACGTTCTCACAATGTCATGGATCGGGTCTTAAAAACTGTGACTTTAAGCAAAATGATATGTAATGAAACCAATTTTAATGTAAGCTAATTGGTATAAACAAGAGGTAAGTCCTTACAACATTTCATCAATCATATTGATGTGATGTTATACAAGGACCTGTTCCATGTGTGTATGTATATATATATATATATGAAATTTTTGACTGTACCATAAGAGAATTTTATAGTCTGCCTTATTCATTCAAAACTAAGCATCTATAATTTTATAACTCTAATAATTCTTTGCTTAAAGAAGACAACATCCCAAATATGGGACCACTATTTTTTATTATTCATCTAGGATATATTCTCAAAATAGAATCATTTTGTCAAAGGGAATATATTTCTAAGGGCTTCTGGTGCTGGCTTTCCAGCCAAAAGTTCTATGTCTTTCCTAGCAGTGTATGAGACTCCTTCTTCCACTGCAGCTTTCCAGCACTAAATAGCTACTTGTTTTTTTCCTAATGTTTGCCAATTTTACATATATGGAAAAAATAATATGTTACAATTTAAGTATGTATATATACCTTATTGCTTATACAGTTAAACATATTTTTTGTATATTAACAATTTGTATTTTTTCATTTAAGTTCTTTGAATATTTGCAATTTCTAGATTAGTGCTCTTCCTTTTTTAGTCATTACTCTTTCTATAATAAGGACAATATTATATTAAGCCTATGTCATTCATTTTATTACCTATATATTATTACAAATATTCTATACATGACACTTGACAAATATTGTCACTGAAATAAAAGTTTCTTGTTATTAGTCAAAAATGTATAAAACATCTCTTAACATGTTTTAGAACTACTGTAATTAGTTATGACCTCTAGCAGTCACTTATAATTCACAGTCACTTCAACTCTGAATATTTTGTACACTCTAAACCCATAGTTCTGAAGGTCACTTCAGGAGATTGTTCCAGGACCACTTAATTTCACTGCACATGGATCTCCTACTTCTTTGAAAAGCCTGAAGGATAGTCAGGGTCAGCCTAATTAAAAAAAAAAAAAAGTCATCATGGAAGTAGGAGGGGGATAAAAAGTTTGTTTGGTTTGTTGATGACAAAATAGATTTTTTTCTTACATTAATGAATACGAGTAATGGCAACTACTTTAATGGATCAATATCCTACCAGGAAAAGCCAAGAAAGTTGCCTTTGGGAGGTCAATTATTTTTTATGTCTTTTTAAAGTTCATTTTATGGCTCTGTATGGCTGGATTAATTAGCACAAGGACTAAGTAGGAAAATAGCATGAAAACAGTCTGTTATACCTAATGTAAGTAAGCATGACCTGAAATAATTAAAATAGTAATTTCTTCAATGTTTTAAAATGTAACTCTATCTATTTTGAGGGAAAATATAGCTACACAGTACAAGATATTATTAACACACATTACTGAACCTTTATATGTCATATTTATTTCTCAAAGCTCATTAGTACATTTTCTTTTGTCCTTCTGTTTCTTTCTGTGCTTGTATGAAGATGTATTGCTTTCTTTCTTTATCTTTCATATAGATTAAATATAATAAACCTTCCACTTCTAGATGTGATTAGAATCTAAGATATATATATATATCGTCGGCAGCCGTCCGTCTCGAGAGACGGTGGTGTAGCTTCTTATTAAGAGTCTATCTGCACCGCCGAGAATGGCTGTGCAGTCCGACTCGGGAGTGACACGGTATCTGTCTCCTCCCGTGTTGAATCGACATCTTGCGATGACGCTGGAGTGTCCTCTCCAGTGAAGCTGAAGCTACAGAGCCTGGGCAGGGTGATATGGAGGGTCTGCTGTTGCCCATGCAGCAGACCCCCCCTCTCTTCGCAGCTGAAGGATCCAAGGGAAAGACGGAGTCAATACAGCTTGGCTTCAGGTGCGTCGCAGGAGTTGCCGGTGTTGACTACAACGTCAAACCGCCTTAGGGACTCCGGCTCCGGATTTTCTGTCGGGGTTTACTCCCTTAGCCTTTCCCCTGAAGAGGTATGCCGCAAGGCAGCGGAGGTTTTTTGGAATCAGAGTTTTCCTTCTCTGATGTGCCCTGACTGGAAGATCGAACCAGCGACACTTAGCTCGCAGGCCGACGCTCAATCCACTGAGCCAAACCAGCCAGGGTTATATATATATGTGTGTGTGTGTGTGTATTCTTCTATGCTAACATCAACTTTCAAAATCCATCAGGAATATGTCATAACACAGAATCACAAGAATTTGGCTAGCTGTAAAGTTAGGGCCATGTAGTTAGCCTGCTCTTTTATAAATGAAAGATTTTGTATGTCCATTGACTAAATCTTATGAACTATCTGCTCCACTTTTTAAGAAAACAGCAATTAACATTCAGTGACCATTTTCTGCATCAGAGGGTGTTGTTATTTGTAAGCATTTCAAGTAGGTCTTGCTGGGTTAAGCAGAAATAGAGTTTATTAAGAGGATATTGGGCATTTCACAGAATCGTTAGAAAAGCTGGGAACTAGGCCAGATGCTAAACAGTAAGAAAAGGACCCCAAACCTTATTTTAATGACCAGTATAAACATACATTCCTAACACCAGATTTTCCCACCATAATACCCCAAACTGTTTTTGGTAATGGATTTGCTCTTTTGCTCCTGCTCTTTCTACCAACACTTGGAAAACATCACTTCTTGTGTCAGACCCTTATCTGTGAGCAGCTCCTGAGCCTGCTGATCACCGGTCCCTGGGTCATAGGCTGTGTCCTGTTTGACATAGAGACTTGAGAAGTAAGCAGATAACACTGTCAATCCTTCTGGTAGAAGAAGTGTTTGCTGTCAATTAAAAATCTTGATATATAAAATGCCCAAAACATAAAATATAGGGCTAGTTGGTCAAAAAGTAAAAAATCAAACATCCACTAAAATGTCTGTGTCAGGTACTGTTCTTAGATCTTTGTGCGAGAGACCAAGTTGTCCTGTAAGTAAGAAAATGGAGAGAGAAACTAAATAACTTGTCCAAGGTCACAAGGCTAATAAACAATACCATCAATATTCAAACCAAGATTTCTTAAATTATGGGTTGTAAAATCTTTCTTTATCTAAGTTCTTAAATAATAAAGACATCATTAAGTGGCATTATATTTTTCTAAATAGCAATATTTATGACTTGTCAAAATTACTCAGATTTTTATTGAACTTGCAATCATTTCTACATTCATTTTGATCATTTGAACACATATTCACACACACACACGAGCACGTGCACAGAGATTTTGAGAGCAGCATCCATTTAATTCAAAGTGATTAAGTTCATGTTAAAAGAGAATTTTTGTCTTTCTTTTAATGAGTCACATCAATAGATATGATTTCTTAAGAAATGAGACATTTATTTTACTACAAATACAAAAACTTTGTACTTGTAAAACCATGTCCTTATATTAGAAATGCCCTAAGTTATGTTAAATAATTATCTTACTGTTACTGTTCTCCTCTAAAAGAAAGTTCATCGAATATTCATACACATTTGCCCCTCTCTTATAATTATAATGAAATTATACAATACATATCAATAGAGTGTAATTAAGAGCCCATTTTTTATCTTAAGGATAATATATTAGATCTGCAAATATAAAATCAGATGAAACATGATGCAATAGTAGCTTTTAATAAAATGCAGTGATTCTAATGGTAAATAAGTCATTGGTCTGTATTATATTGAAACCATTCTCTATAACTACATTATCTCCCCTCCCCTTATGAGGAGCATTACAAGCGAGTAGGCAGGAGATGAAAAGTGAAAATCTATGGTAAAGGTAATGATCTTTGAAAATTTTCTCTAATGAGTAATTTGTGGCTCAGTGGATTTCATGAGATTATTGGTTTTGGAAATGGATTCTATCAGCTAAGGAGATAATGAAAATCATTAGGGCTGAATAAAATAAAACAGCAAATTTGTAATGCACACTAACACTCTCCAAGTCTCTAGTTCACATACAAGTTGAAAGCCTTGCTTAAAAACACAATTATGAAAGTTTTCCATATAGGCCAATATACTTTTGTGTAGTCCATTATGTTTCCACTTACAGCAAAGAATAATATTACTTTGAATAAAGTTATTGAATACAATTTTTTTAAGCTGAAATTTTAGGATGTTGTTATATAATATAAAAAATATATATAAGTTGTTTCCATCTATTTGATATCAAGTAATTATTTACAGATTACATTAAAATAGTTTGACCCAGGGCATTTTTATATCATATACTCAACATAGAAATATCTCTCAGTATCATTTCTGGATAATTTGCTTGACGTTCTAGAAAAACAATTTTTTAACATTTTACATTTCTTCATACACTCTTTTCTGTTTTGGCTCTCATATACTCAAGCCTTAGATCAGGACCTTGTACACAGGGGACCTCAATTAAAATTTGTTGTATAACTTGATGAAGGAATAATATATATTCATATATATTCACACTGATGAATTATAGAAGCTTAAATTTCAGGACAAAATCTTTGAAACAGGTTAATCTGTATTTGTATTAATGTATTAAATGAGAAATAAATTATACTAAAAGGTAATATTTTTAAAAGCGTAGCTTGATCATGTTTAACAATTAAGTGGAATTAATGAAATTATTATTATTTTTTTATCTTTTATTTTTTAATTAAAGTTGTCCCATTTTTCCCCCATAGCTCCCCCCACCCAGCCCATCCCCTCTCCCACAATCATATCCCTCCTCGTTGTCCATTAATGCAATTATTGATCAAATTTTACATAGTAGTTTTATTTCATAAATGTAAAATATATAAAAACAAAACTTACTATTTGTTTCATAAAAAACAAATGAAGTGTCTATTTTACATAGTTCCCCTGATCTCAATCATTCTGTTCTCTACTCACTTTCATTAATGAACACTGTCCTAAAATCACTTTAAATGCTTTAATTTATTTTTATTTTGCAATGCCAAGTGTTGATTATAAATGCTAACAGTATATGACATTGGCCAATGTACAGGCAAGCTGTGCATTTGGCATTGCTGGTGTAATGTTTTCCTAGAGTTTTAATTGTTTTAGTATCAAAATTGATCCACAAGCATATGAAAAGATAGTAAGAGTTTACTAATAAGTAAATATGACATTACTTAAAATAAGGCCTCATTTGTCTAAAAAAATATAAATGTATAGGCATAGACATAGTTTTAGTTGTATCCCTCTATTTGTATAGGAAAATAATGTAAAAAGAACAGTAAATATAAAATTATTTTAGGATCTTTTTATGTAGTGGATTATAAAAAACAAATACTAGCATCAAATAAATGTCCTTTATCATATTTATATGGACCAATTCTCTATTTTTATTCATATGGATCTACTCTTATTTTATGTAGATATATCTAGGGAAGATGCATCCAATAGTATGGTTATGCCTTTATTATACAGGTATAAGTCAAAATAACAAATGTTCATTCTTCAAAAAGCAAGAAGAAAATGAAAACATACTCCCTTACAATGTAGTGCAATGGAAAATAAACTACAGAGTTCTGGAACTTCCAAAAGCTCTGCTGCCAGCAATTCTATTTTAGAAGAATTATTTTAGCTAGTTCTGAAGAACTAGGGAAGGCTTCTTGGAGAAAATAATATCTGTAAGCTGAGTGAGAGCTCTCAAACTTACTAGGAACAAATATTGGGAGATGGGAATGAATTCCAGGTTCAAGAATGTTCTGTGCCAAGTCCTGGCCAGTAAATAAAGATGGAACTGCAACTAGTTCCCTCAAGTTGCTAGCAGAGAAGAGGCTCAGTGCTTGATGAATGTTAAAGCAGTAAGGTTATTAATGCAAATTTAGATGTTTGAACTTTATTCTGAGAAAAAGTATTTTTTAATATATAACTTTGGTCAGGTTTATGTTTTTAAAAAATCAGGCAACAACATGCAGGTTTTTATTAGAGGATAATCATATTACCGGCAAGAAGGCCATTTAGGAAATTATTTACAGTGAACTGGATAAGAATTAATGGTAGCATGAATTAAGGTAACTAGAGAGGCATATCGTTTGCTCCCAAAATAGTTACCAACTTGTATCTATGTGCGTATTACTGTTAAAAATTTGCTTGAGACCTAATTTATTATATAAAACATATACTAGTATATTTTTCTTTAGTTATAGTAATACAACTTACTTTACAATCCTTTAATAGAATATGAACAATTGTCATGTTTACTGATGATATAACACATACCTGACATTATTAGCCTACGGCTATTAAAGCTCTGAGGACTAGCATTCATTTAATGTCACTTGGGAAGTTGTTACAAATTGCAAATTCATGAGACTTGCCCCAAAACACTGGCTCAGAACTCCTGCAGGTAAGCCCAAGATCTCCATGCTATTCTGATGATCACTGGAATTTAGATAACCTAAACAAGGACATAATGTATTTAAAAAAACAGAATAAATCTGTAAAGAGAAAAATAATTCATGCCCTTATGTTCAAAAACTAAACCAAAATTTATGAAGTTACAGTAAACATCCAACATCTCAGTTTTACGTAGATTGCATGCAACTTAATTGGTGTGCTTTTTGGTTCATCGTTAAAAAGTGTAATGTTATATCTCAATGTAACATTTCTGTTAGCTCATTTAATATATGAACATTTACTTGGAGTAGCACATTGATTCTCTGTTGTCCATGGTGCCCTTATTAACTTATGGGGAAAGAAGTGAGAGGTAAAACCTCCGGGTATATGGATTTGATCATTTAAGTTTCTAGAAGAAAATGTTCTGGAAGGGGTTTTAGAAACTGCATTAGGGAATAGTATTCATATAAAAGAGATGAAGCTTTACCTTTTAATTGTAGAATTCCCCAAAATGGAAAATTTAATGAAACTTTCTCCCATATTATTCTGTTAAAATAATTTTGATTAGTGAAATGTGCCAGTGACAATTTTTTGAAACACAAAGTAGACCAAAATAGTAAGGGTGACACAGTCATCACAATTTTACATTCACAGATATATATTCATTAACTTTCATTATTCTTAACTGAATTTGCACATATAATAAATTCTTATAAACCACTTCAAAACTGTTAAAACATAATAAAGATTGCTTGTTAAACTCAAAGTGAATGGGGGTAAAAGTAAGGAAGAACAAAATGGAAGTGAAAGAAAATCGCAGTAGTAGATTTATTATTTTGATTGTCATATAAAAGAAAATAATGCTATTAAGTCACTAAATAAATAAATAAATAAATAAATAAATAAATAAATAAAACCCCCAAACCTCATTATAGATAATGCCTGGTAAAGGTACTAGTTCCAAAAATATTATCAGCTTAAACAGATCATCATAAATCTTTACTCAATGTGATCATCATTACAGTACTTGTGCAACCCTATCCCAGACATACATAAGAATTTTAACTTAACATTTTTACTAGTTAAGAAGAATCTTTTGCCATAAAAAGTAAATAAATTTTCAAATTTATAAAAACATCTCATTAAAATTAAGAAATTTATTTACTGGATGACAGCTATTGAATAAATTACAAAATTATAAACTCTCAGGCAACCCATGAGATGGGAAATATCTGTGAAACAGTGCTTCTATGAAGAGCCTATAGCCAATATTTTGCTTAACAGTGACATATAAAAGGGTTCCTTGTGAGATCTGAAAGGCAAGGATATTCAAAATCATACTTTATATTCAACAGTTTACTGAATGACCTAAAAATGGCAATAAAGCTAGATAAATAAATTAAAAGAATTAAAATTGTTAATCTTAATGAAGTTAAAAACATGAACTATTGAAAAGTAAGACAGGCAAAGATGAACAGAGTAACAAAAATAGGTTGCAAAAATCAAATTTAAATGTTGAAATTATAAAGTTAACTATAAAATTATATTTCACAAATTTTGAAAATATTGGAAGAGGCTTAAGCATTTTAACACATTCATTAAATAAATTATGGAATGTCCACACGATAAAGTTCCATGGAGATAGTCTTAACTTTTATTGGTCATGAAGACTTTGGAAAGAATGATAAGAAAAAATTCTAGAGGAATCTTTAACGTAAGTACAGAAAATCCAATAGGATTTTTAAGCAAATAATATAAATTGCTTTTTAGGATTCCTATTGTTTAAAAGAGTCCTAGCCAAATGTGTTTACATCTAACAAAAGTCATTACATACATATGATTATGTTGTAATTCCAAATGTAATGAGATTATGCTTCTTTGGTATTGGCAATTTTTAAAATGTCCACTATTCATATGCCTTTCTAAAATATATTATTTGTAATTTTTTTTTTTTATGCAGTACTTTCTTTTCATTCACAATCCTCATCTTCCTGCTAGCGAGATGACTTGTCCTCTGTGATCCTCTCCACTTTTTAGGAGAAAATAGCATTTGCGAACATTACAATACAGAGAATCACTGAATATTTTAAATGACAATAACATCTTAATTATTTTATAAAAACATCATAGTTTCTTCTTTTTTATGGCTATAAATAACTAATATGTAAATGTACCACCGTTTTTTTATCCAGTCATCTAGTTGTTGGCACTTCGGCTGCTTCCAAATTTTGGCGATTGTAAATAATGCTGCAATGACTATAGGGATGCATATTTTCTATTGAATTAGTGTTTCCGATTTCTTTGAATATATTCCAAGAAGTGAAATTGCTGGATAATAAGGCAGTTCCATTTTTAATTTTTGAGATAGCTCCATACTGCTTCCCACAGTGGCTGCACCAATCTGTATTCCCACCAACAGTGCACAGGGAAGGGTTCCCTTTTCTCTACATCCTCACCAATAGCACCGATGAGACTGGAAAATATGCTAAGTGAAGTAAGCCAGCCAGAGAAAGACAAGTACCATACTATTTCATTTATATGTGGAATCTAATGAACAGAATGAATTAACAAATAAAATAGAAACAGCTCATTGATACAGAGAACAGATCGTCAGCTCTCAGAGAGATATGAGTTTGTGGGCTGGTGAAAAAGGTGAAGGAATTAAGAAAAAACCAAAACCAAAACCAAAAAAAAATCCTCAGAGACACAGCAAATAGTATGCTGATTATTAGAGGGAGAGTGGGTGGGTGAAGGTGGAAGAGGGTAAAAATAGGATAAATAGTAATGGGAAGAGACTTGATTTGGGTTAATGAACACACAATACAACATACAAATGATGCATTATAGAGTTGTATTAATTTTATTAACCAATAACACCCCGATAAACTCAATTTAAAACTTTATAGTTATAACTATATAATTATCTGAAAAACACAAAATGAAGGACAAATATTAGAGTTTATTTATATACACAAAAATTTAGAACCATTCCCTGTGTAATTGCAAATATCAGTAATTTGTGTTAGGATTTTATAGCATAACCAAACTTTTTCCTTTTTTATCATAATATATTTCTCATTCTAATCTCTGCCATTGTACTATGAAATTGTTTCATTTCCTTTTTAAGTAGAAATTTCTATATAATAATATAAAACATTTGTTTAACAAAAGTAGAAATCATATTTTGAGACTTTTTAAATGCTTGTCATTATAATGTACTTTTTCCAATAGACACATACATGGTGTATACTTGCTGTTATTTAGGAAAATAGAATGAAACTTCACAGTTTTTGGCATTCAGTGAATTGTTAATGTCAATATGGCATAAACTGGTTATTTTTATGTCATATTAGTTCAAATTAATAGTGTATTAATATGTAAGGATTCACATTTTAGCTTGATAAAAATGTCTATTCTCACCCTTTGCCCTTGTGATCACAGTACTTTAATTGTCACCAAAGATCCAAAGGAGTTCTGTGTGCAGAGACAGTGACAGCTCCATAATGAAGATATGTTAATATAAGATAGTAAAATGGTAGGGCTTTCAAGGGTGTATATATTATGAAGAGGTTAATGAGTAGTGCTGCCCACAGAGCACTGTTTAGCTAACTAAAATGTTATTGATGGGAAACTTTTGATTTTCTTTTCTGAAGAGTATGTTGACTGATGATACTTATTCACTCCACAAAAAAAGTACACATTTATGTGTTTTTGATAATTGAAATGATTTCTAAGTTGTGGGAATATGGACTACCATTGAAAAAACTTAGTTGTGAGTGACTAACTAGCTTGTTAGATATACAAGTAGCACACAATTGTTTCTTTCCTTACTATGTTGGACTTATTGAATCTCCTTAAAAATAAACTGAATAATACTTATTAATAAAAATAATGATAAGACAATAATAAGTATGGCATTAGTGTTTCTTGGTTATAAGAAACAGGAATGGATTCTGACTATTTTAAGAAAACGTTTAATGTAATGGATGTGTATGAGAGGAATCACTGTACTGAATGCAGGCAGGTTAGAGAAGCTAGGTTAGGGAAAGGCGCAAAACTGAGACTCAGAAAACTTGGCCCCGGAAACATCTGGGCAGAAGTTTGCTAAACTCTCTGTTGCTGCTGAACATTGTTCCACTGCTAGCATAATGAATTTTAAACTTTCTTTTCTTTTGCATTAAAATCTATAGAGTCAGAACTCTATGTCTGAGAATCTGATTGGCTGAGCTTCATTACTGCAAACTTCTGATTAAGGAGTTAACTTATTAAGAATGGATTATTTGAAGTTGAAGAGAAAGAATGGCACAAGGTGACTATACGAGTATTTCTCCATCACTTTGGCTTTTCAAAATCTAAAAACTCTCTAGTGTCCATTTTTATATTGATAAGTAGATTCATCATGCACCTGTTCTTAAGGGATATTCATTCTCTTAACTAATGTGAGAAAACCCCAAATATTGTCAGTTACTGTGTGCATAGTTTACAGTTGGGTTGATTATTTTTATTGTACATTCTGTTGATTTGACAAAACATAATGAATCTATACATAACTAGAATATCATATGGAAAATTTCACTATGTTGAAAATACCCTGTACAGCACTTATTCACCCCTAAATCTGTGAAAACCACTGATATATTTATTTTCTCTGTAGTTTTGCTTTTTCCAGAATTGAAATTATTTTAAGATTGACATATTTCACTTCTTCAAGAATTGATAGCTCATTTCCTTTTATTGCTAAATAATATTTCATTGACTGGGTGTACCACAGTTTATCCATTCACTTACTGAAAAACATTCTAGTTGCTTTCAACTTTGAGCAATTATGAATATGGCTGTTATATTTATGTAAAGGTTTGTGTATGGGTGTAACTTATCAACTAATTTGGGTAAATATTAAGAAATTTTATTGTAGGATTATACAATCAGATCATGTTTAGTTTTGTAAGAAACTTCCAAACTGTCTTCCAAGGTGGCAGTACAATTTTGCACTCCCATTAGCAATGAATAAGAGAGTTTCCATTGTTCTACATCCTCATTAGCATTTACTATTTTTAGTGTTTTTTATTTTACCCATTTTATTAGATTTTCATCATTGTTTTAATCATCAATTCTCTAATGCCTAATGACATATGATATTGAGCATATTTTCATGTTTATTTAAAGATTCTTTTTTTTTCATTTAACTCATAAACACATTATGCTAACATGAAAGTTTTGACATCAATGATAAAGTTGTCCAAGACAAATATACTATATAAATAATTTTTGGAGAAAATGGAAAAAAAAGTTACAAAGCTGGAAATATACTTGACTTTACATTTTTCCTTAATGTGCACATATTAACTCCCTCCTTTACTACCCTTCATTGCCTTTGAACAATTTCTCAGATAGATGGGATTCTTTACACCAGATAAAAACTTACTTTATAAAGTTGTGTTTTTGATTCTCCCACCTTACGAGAGCCACAGGATATTACCCATTGTCATTTTTAAAACTAAAAAATGGGACTATGAAGAGGAAAACAAGGAATCCTCAGTTTTATCCATAGTATATCTGGTACCCAATACATGAACAGAGATCTATTTCTAAATGACGACCAGAATCTATTACTCACACCAATATACTGAACTCATTTTCCCCCCAATTTATCCTGGGATTTATAAACAAAAATTTCAAGACTGGCAAAAGCCCTCAAACTGACTGTTACAGTTTTATTTTGGAGCCATTTCTTTGTCCCTGGTGGAGCAGTCCTTTGTGTCATACTTGAGTACAGAATCCCAGAAGAATCCTCAGCTCCAGGTGCAAGAGAAAAATATGTTTATTATCAAATCACTGACTGTAACCATTAGAAATGCCCCTCATACACATACGTGCATTCACAGTCCTCTGAGGTAACCAGAAACATATGTGCTGTTTCACAGCTTGCACGCTATCTTTGAAGCATTGCTGCAAATGGGAATATGCAGAATGGCTACAACAGCCTTCCATCAGAAGGGTGAAGGGTAAACACTTGTATATCCCTGAAATAACTTTTAGTTGAACATTACTCAAAAGTTGTTCTAAAAGTTTCTACAAATATCTCACCATTGTAGCCCGTCCATCCCCCATGGAATATTCTACAAGCCTGTCAGCTCTAATTATCAAAATGTATCAAATTTTGCTGCAAGCTCACACTCACTTATAGACAAAACATTGAGGGAGGTAGTTTTCTTTAAAGGCTGCAATTTAATGTTACTTGGGGAATACTGAGTAATGAATATCTCAATATCTGCATTTAGGAAGGGGAGAGAGGGGAATGAAATAGGGTGTGAGTGAGTGAGAGAGAGAGAGAGAGAGAGTGAGAGAGAGAGAGAGAGAGAGAGAGAGAGAGAGAAAGAGACAGAGAGAGACACAAAGAGAGTTAATGAAACTGACAGATACAGAAGACAGAGAATTGGGGGAAAGTGAGAAGGAGATGAGAGAAAGAAATTGGTATATGTATGGTTTGTGAGAGTAATAAAGGAACACTATTTGCAATGTTTTCTTTACACAAACACAAGAGATTAAAGCAAATCCTGCTACAGGCATTTATTTTCTTGCCATTTTAAGATGCAAACACTTACACCTACAATTTACTCCTTCTATGTCCCTCTTTATCTCAAGGATCAGATTTAACTGCTTGGAATGGCAAAGAAGGTCCTTTGTGATCCAGTCGCAGACAATATTTCTAACCTTAAATTAGCCTTAATTGAATTCTAATTTTCAACCTGCACCCTAACTTCTGTCAATATGTTCTCTAATCTAAGCACTCTAAATTAATCATAATTTTTAATAATCTCATTCACTTCCCTATCTCTATTAGCTCTCTTTCTTCTGTTTAGAAAGCCCTGTGTTACAGTCTCTCCACTTCCTATTGAACAGAAATTCATGCTTCAGAACAAGTCTCGAATATCACTTCTGTGAATTCCTCTTTAACCTTCCCTAACAGAGTTAATTATTCTCTCTATTGCACTCTTAGAACATCATGTACATAAAGCATTTGCTATGTTGCTTTGAAATTATTTGTTTACCCATCCTTTTTATCCACTAGAAGGTGAAAATAGATATTATGTCAGAGTCATGCTTGTATCACAGTGATAAAAAGAATAGGTACTTATTTGTTGAGTGTTGAACAATTGTGATTTTTAGCCACTTTTGGAAGCTGTTCTTCATGTGATCAGTACTTCTAATGAAACTTTGATGCTTAAGATTAAACCATATTCAGTATTTTTTAACATATAATTTTGGAGATATTAAAATATACCATCTGTTTGATAATAAAACAGATACAAGAAGAGAGAAATGAATTAATTTTACCCTCTAAATATTCAAATATGTCTTTGAATATTTTGCAAAGAAAATAGTCAAAAAGAACTTTGAATTTCTCTTTAATTAAGAAGAAAGTATGAAATTTAACTTGAATTTCTTGACACATTTTAAAAATATTATGACCTTTGAAAATAATGAGAACTTTATTAATTTTGTCAAGACAGAAGCAAGATAGATCTATAAATACATACATATATAAAATTAAGATTCAACATATGATCACTGACATGGTTAATGTTATTAGTTATTTGGAAGGCTGTGGGACTTACCAGGGTAATGAAATTGCTAGCTACTAAATTTAAACTTTACATATATCTTAGAACTTAAACTCATAAAAATTTAAAATTATCATTTTAGTTTTGACAGTTGAGTGACATGTAAATACACTGGACAGCTAAAACATATCTCAAAGGTAAGAGAGTTAAAACCATAAGTGATCTCTGTTTTAACAATGCAATTTTGAAATTCTATTTCCACTTCACCACAGGGAAACATGTTAAATATGTATAAAATGATGGCAAATGTCATGAACTCTAATATAACAAAATAGACAAATCTTCCCAAGTTATACCAAGACAATATAAAGCTGGTTTCAGTCAACACATCGTTATTTATGACTAATATGTTATGTAAACCCTGAAAGAGAAAGTAGGAAATAAAGAATCAAGACAATTCGCCAGCTCAGAGGTATTTACACCACAGATTTCAAAAGACAAGGCCAATTATGAGTACCCAACATACTGAATAACAACTTATTGAGAATTGTTATTGTGATAACTTATTTACAAAATTTTTCATATTAATGGCCTTCATCTTTTCAGGCTGCCATAACAAAAATTCCATACACTGAATTGCTTAAACAACATAAATTTATTTTCTTACAGCTCTGGAGCCTGGGAGATCCGAGATTAAGGTGTCAGCAGATTTATTTCCTGGTAAAGGCTCTCTTCCTGACTTGTAGTCTCACGTGGTTTTTCCTTGGTGTGTGTTTGTGGCGAGAGTAAGTAAGCTCTGTGGTGTCTCTTCTCAAACGGGTGCTAACCCCATTACCATGCATCTTCATGACCTCAAAAACTCTCAAAGGCTCGAAATTTAAATACCGCCACATTGATGATTTGAGTTTTAACACTGGACTTTTAAGGGGACCTAAACATTCAGTCCATAATATATATTTAGCCCACTTCTCTATAGCCAAATTGCAGTAATATTTATTGCAGTTATTTAAAAATAACTTTTAAAAAAGATTGTGGTAATTGCAGACTAGTGAAGACCAAAAATATAGTTCTAGAATTTGCATGATTGTGCAACCTTTGTAAACAGATGTTAAAAATGAGAGAGAGAGCCCTGGTTGATGTAGCTCAGTGGGTTGAACACTGGGCTGAAAACCAAAAAGTTGCAGGTTCGATTCCAAGTGAGGGCACATGCCTGGTTTGCAGCCCAGGCTCCCCAATTGGGGTTGTGTGAGAGGCAACTAATTGATGTATCTTTTGCACCTTGATGTTTCTCTCTTGTTTCTCTCCCTTTCTTTCTCCCTCCCTTCCCCTCTCTCTAAAAAGTAAATTTAAAAAAAATGCCTTAGCAGATAAACTTTAAGTAAAACAAAATGCAGTTTTGTCTGATGAATCAAGTGAAGATTCAAGAAGTAAGAAGTAGATCAAGAGTGTCATGTACTGCTTATAGGTTCAGTAGGATGAGACCTAAGAATTGGCACTAGTTTTTGGTGTGATGGAAATGACCTTCTTCAACAGTATCCAGCCTCAGATCTCACCAAATATCTGAATATTGGTTCATCCTTAGGGACCTGGACTTCCATGGGTTTTGGTGCTCAGTCCACTTTGAGGATTCATAGGTTTGACTTGATGATCTTGAATGGTCCTTAAGTCAGTGGATTATAGATCTTAAAGTAAAACTTCTCAAACCTTATTTAGTACTAACTTATATCTAGAAAATTCTTTTGATTTCTTTATCGATTGATGTTAAGGCCAAGTGAACAGATACAATTTGATCTGTTAGATGGGCTTATTTTACACATTTATTTTATTGTAAATGATCATTACCTTGTGGAAGGTACAGCACTATGTACTATGTTGACATATGACTTGATCTATCCTATCTGTTTGAGTGAGCTTCTGTACATAGGTCATGCAAGAATATATGGTGGGGCAAATCTCAATGCATAGTTTTTACCTTAATCCAAGCTACCACTTTACCTCCCTGAAAACATTACCTTTGCTACTTTAAAAATAACGTAGTAAAGAAGAGTGGAAACAATTTATTTTTTAGCAATCTCTAAGTCTAAGAGATTGTTTATTGTTTTGTTTTTTGTTTTGTTTTTAGTTTAAAAAATTAGAGAAATCTACAAAATGTATTTTATAAGCAAACAAATTTATGGACTTTTTCTGAACGATAGTGAAACATCACTTAGTTC
This sequence comes from Furipterus horrens, assembly GCF_987537825.1. NCBI lineage: Eukaryota > Metazoa > Chordata > Mammalia > Chiroptera > Furipteridae > Furipterus > Furipterus horrens. The sequence goes on along the minus strand of NW_028327182.1, from coordinate 30,448,625 downwards.
ACAAGCAAAATTTGGAGGAGTGTTTTATGTTTACTCTGTAGTTGGACATACAATTATTAGTGTTTTTTTTTTTTTTTAATGCAGCACCGTTGAGTGAAACGTAGGTCTTAGCTTTATGCTCCATGTTGTCAAAGCAATGACAGTGAAACTGCTTTATATTTCCAAGAGAAATCTTTTTATTCACAATTTCAGGGAGTAATATTTAGCATAATTGTGTCAGTCTTAAATCACTGGTAAAAATCTAGGGCTGCGTATGGAAGTAAGCAAATATGTTTTGAGTGGAAATACACTGGATAAAAATAAGGATGCAGAAAATTCTTAATCAAACTCATAGTTCCTTTTATTGGATTCTGTCAAGCATTCAAAAATAAATCAACTCATCAGTTTCAAAAATACTTAAAAAATAAAGAAAGAAAATGTAAAATTGCTGCTGGTTCAGTCTTCTGGAAAGAATTTTTGGTAATGATCACTTTAACATTTTTTTACCACTCTTGCAAAATTACCACATTTAAATTGTTTTACTGACAGTTCTGTAGTGCTCCATACTCTAGAAACCAAACACAATAAAATGACTGGTTGCCAATATGGCCAAAAATTGCCGGCAGATATTGCCCTGGCATCATTCAGTAGAGGTTTTTATTTATAAGGATGAAGTTTTGTATACCATTCAATAAACTTTTCACAAAATTATTTTAAAAGAAGTATCTATGATACTATTTTGACTACTCAAATATACACTCACCTTCCATCTATTCTGGATATCATTTTGTGTTTATGTATGTAAAGGTAAGTCACCACTCTTGTACATGATTTTGAATTATGATTATTTATAGGATGAGTTTTTAATTCCTTAGATATTTTAGTTATTTTGTGTTTATGAACAAGTACCACACATTTAGTTTGTTCTCCATGATGCTGAAAAATCAGTTCAGGCCACTTTTATTTGTGCCTTTTTACCCACAAAATCAGCTGAGATCTGAAATTTTTAGTAAAGTTTCAAGTCACTCTCTTACAATCTGTATGTGTTTAGTAGAGACATGCAGTGTTCACCCTGACTGGTTAGTTACTTTTTATCCCTCATGAGAAAACCCTTAAAACTGATTTCTTTTTAGTCATAAATCCAGTAATGGTTTTCTTTGGAATGGCTGTAACTGGAAATCACCCTTATCATTCTGAACAACTCCAAGGAACAAAATTATTTTTCTTTGAATTTCTCATTCATCTAACTTTCTTATTGATTCATATTTGATGTCTTCCTACTGTATTATGAATCCTCTTGGAAAATGTGCAAACAAAGTTTGCATGTTTGTTATATTCACTCTACGGCAAAATGCAGTGTTTTTCACAAGAAAGAAATTAAAAATAGGGTGAGTGTGAAAATTAAGAGAATCTAACAAATGATCATTTATTTATTCATTATAGAAATATGAAATATATGTTTGTTCTTTATATGTATGTATGTGTTATTATACACATATGTTTTTCTCCTTTTCTTAACTTCATAGTAGTCAAAAACTAGAGGTCATAACAATGTTTAATACAATTTTAAATTCCTGGTTCTTGTTAGAATGTCTGGTGCAGAGTAAGCACTAAGTAAGTGTTAGTTGAATTCAGTTGAATTGTCATAAAATTAGATTGAAATCTAATTTATTGCCATACCCTTTTGTAATCCAAATAACATAATGGAAGAACTATTTCTTCTGAGTCCCTTTAAATACATAAAAAATGCTAATAAAGTACTCAAAACCTTCAATTCTCTTAAGTGGAAAAGGTTTAAAGTACTCAAAACCTTCTAATCTCTTAAGTGGAAAAGAATAACTCATATTTCCAACAGTAAAGATTACAAATGTCTTGAGAAGTCACTAATACTTTGGAAGTGTGAAAGAAATGGAAAGGGCTTGCCCCTGGAATCATCCACACATTTGCATGTAAACTCTGATTCCAGAGTCCTCACAAACCCTAACTTCTAGTATCCAAGGTCTATGGATAAGAACACAGATTTACAAGAGTCCATATGAAAAATTCAGATATATCATATCAATTTATGACTAATAAAACCATGTGTCAGATGTACATCCCTAATAATCTGAAAGCATAACAATAATAATATCTCAGTGTGTTGTTAGAAGAAATAACAATGAATTTGGAATTAGCAATCCTACATTTAGTTCTATGACATTGTTAAAAATGTTTATTCTTCTTTGGCTGAGACATTGGGTCACATATTGAACACTGTCCAGCAAATGACACATTGTACATCACTTATTAAATACGTGCTGATTATTTTCTTATCTTCTCTGTCTATACATGGGAGGTTACAACCTGAAAAACATTGTTATACATTTTATTCTCTAACAAAATTTTTCTGATAGTTCAATATGTGAATTTAACTTTAAATTTATTTTAAATTTCATTTTAACCTTATTATGATTAATATTTTAATACTTATTTTTACATGTACTATTTCATTAATGAGATGAATAATTAAGGTTAATAACAAATTAAGTGAATGTGTTCAGGTATAATTCTACATGGTTTTGTTTTTCTCTCCCCTATTTTCTACTCTTATTTTTTGTAGTAATCTGAAAATACATTGAGGAAGAAAATTTCTATTTCATCAAAATAATAAGAAACTAGTCTCTCTTAACATTTAATGGGTAAAAAGCCTTTTTTCTTTTTAATTTTCTACTCTTGAGCTGATCCAACAAAAAACATCAAGGTAGTACAATTTAAGGCACAGATAACTTAGTTTACAGTTTAATTTCATTGCTATTTAGAAGTATTTTACTTCTTTTATCCTGATATAGGTAGCCATTCCCATAACATATGAATTCAGATATATTCTTAAGTTTTAATTTTCTTCTTTTTGTTTACAACTGAAAATTCAAGCTGTAGAATATGTTCAAAATACATCAACATATCTTTACACTTCTTTAATAAAGTAAGTTTAAAAACTTATTTCTAAAAATATCACAGGTGTAATCTTATTTTTAAATTCAAACTAATGCCACTTAGAAAAAAGTTTAGACAATAGTCAAATTTAGATGTTAACAGCCAAATTCTATGCATACTATAATTTTCTAATTATTTTCAGCAAAATAATATAAACTTTGACATGTCTACCCAATGAAATTATAATCATGAATGATTATGACTCAAGGATTTATAGCTGCACAAATTTCAGAATATATGTGAGTTGGAAAAATTGGTAAATTTGAAGTAAACTCCAGTTTACATAAAATTCAAAATTATGTATATATAATATATGTGAAATTAATCAATAAAAAACAAAATATTCAGATCTGTGTCAAGGTTGTCAACATTAGTAATATTTTCAAGTTTAGTTTGAGTGAGTCGTCGTCGGCAGCCGTCCGTCTCGAGAGACGATGGTGTAGCTTCTTAAGAGTCTATCTGCACCGCCGAGAATGGTTGTGCAGTCTGACTCGGGAGTGACACGGTATCTGTCTCCTCCCGTGTTGAATCGACATCTTGCGATGACGCTGGAGTGTCCTCTCCAGTGGAGCTGAAGCTACAGAGCCTGGGCAGGGTGATATGGAGGGTCTGCTGTTGCCCATGCAGCAGATCCCCACCTCTCTTCGCAGCTGAAGGATCCAAGGGAAAGACGGAGTCAATACAGCTTGGGTTCAGGTGCGCCACAGGAGTTGCCGGTGTTGACTACAACGTCAAACCGCCTTAGGGACTCCGGCTCCGGATTTTCTGTCGGGGTTTACTCCCTTAGCCTTTCCCCTGAAGAGGTATGCCGCAAGGCAGCGGAGGTTTTTTGGAGTCAGAGTTTTCCTTCTCTGATGTGCCCTGACTGGAAGATCGAACCAGCGACACTTAGCTCGCAGGCCGACGCTCAATCCACTGAGCCAAACCAGCCAGGGTGAGTACACAGATGTTTATTGTATTATTCTTTATATTTCATATATTCCTCAGTATGCATGAAAAATATCATTAAAATTCAATAAAAATCTACAAAAGGTTGAATTTCAAATTGGGTCAAAATATACCTCACTTGTAGAAATCCTTCTATATAAAAAGTGACATATTTGAAATTTAGTTCCACTTTGTTTATAAATATTTAAAGTATTTGTATATTCATAGAATTAAACAGGAGATAACACTTTGGTAAAATTACAGAAATGTTTTGAAAATTGCAGCTTTTCATCATATGACAATTTGTCTTCTTAAATCCCTGAGTTTTCTTTTTAAAAATAATACATTATTTTTTAATTTTAGTTGGCATGCATTATATTAATTTAGGGGAACAAAACAGTCCTTAGACATTTATATAACTTATGAAGTGATCACCTCAACAAGTCTAGTACCCATGTGACTTCACACAAGGTTATTACACTATTATTGACTATATTCTCTGTGCTATACCTTACATGCTGTCACTGTTTTTATAAGTGTTAATTTGCACATCTTCATCCTTTCCCTTTTTCACCCATCCCCTGGTCCCCTCCCATCTGAGATTTCTGTTTCTTATTTTTAACCAACAAACTTTCTCTACTCCAGAAATAGAAATTTTCTCAATATTATCATCTTAGTTCATTATCCACCTACATATTACTATAATTAAAAACCCACTTTGATAGTTAATTTATTTGAACACAATTTTGTGGAACATTGTGGTCAAATTTCAGAAAAATATACTTTTTAAAAAGTTATATTTTACAGATATTTTTTATTAAAATATTATTTAAAATAAAGAGTTTGAAGACACTCCAGTGCTTCATTAATTTTATTTTTTATAATTAATAAAGATCCGTTTCATCTATGTTAGTACATAGAGATGGCAAGTCAGTTCTTTGCCAACGGAACTGGAGAAAATTTTAACATGTTTAAAAGGGTGCTTTCTATTTTCCCCTTTAAAATCTTATGCTGCAAAGAGATATTCTATTTTAATTAAAAATATTGTTTGAGTGAATTAGTAATGTCCCTATATATATGGTTTTGTTTGAAGAGTACTTAGAACTCTGTTAATTTAAAATTTTCTACAACTTAAAAAATCATTCTTATCTATGCAAGCACACAGCTGGCAAGTCTCTGTAAATGACAAAACTTTGTGCAATATTTAATGATGCACTGCATTGCAAACAAAAACTCAGGTTTGTTTCATGTAATCATTACAATCAAATTAAAAAATTAAAGTCTCAGCATTTTGATAGTTCTGTATGCATGTCATTCATTAAGATAGGGCATGTTGTTTTAATTAATATCTCAGAAAGTGAAAAAGTTAATATAAGCTTAAATGACCCAGTGATGTTTGTTAGTCATTCTAATTATTCTTACTTGACAGCATAGTTGCCACACTGGTGCCTCTTTAAACCTCTCATCACTATCCTTTCACCCACTCAAAGCTTTTCACTTTAGTTCAATAATTTAGTTCCTGTTTCCTTATGGGCTCAGAGCAACCTGATTTGTGTTGACTCAACTTTCCTTTTCTTTGCCTCATTATTTTCCAGTTTACTTAGATGCACCTTATAATTTTCTGATACTTTAACTCTCCTTACTGCCTTGTCTCCTTACTTCCTATACTTTCCTAGGCTAACCCTTCTACCATTGTTTTTGATCATTTCTTGTATCATTTTCCCTCAGTATGTTCTTTATTAAAAAATACTCTTCTCATGCATTTTTCACTCTTTCTAAACTTTTTCATTCTACACAAAACACACTCATGACCCTCATGTCAGTAGTATTATATCTTGATATTCCTGTATGTTCAAAGTGCCATCACAATAATATCTTTCCTAATTCGTGAAAGCATTACTATGTATATTTTGTTGTTATTATTGTGCTAAACTTTCTCTCAAAATTTTAGTTCTGGCTAAAGTATATGGAATAAAGAAGAATAAACAGGCTATGTAAATGGAAAAATGGAGAATTATAGGAAATAAAAGTATCTGAATGTTTATAATAAAACATGGATTCAGAACTTGATGTCTATAATTTATAGTTGGGTCAAATTCTACAAATTGCAAAACTAACAAGTCATGGATTCCCTTTATAAAAAGAATAAATTAGCTTCTTTGTTGCATTATTGTCAATTAAATAAAATGATGTATATAAAGATCTTATACAATTGCTTGTCAAATAATAAGCAAAAGCTAAATATGTGTGTGTTAAATATAGACTGATGATAGAGTCTGTAGTAATCCTAGTACTAAAAAAATCTTGTCTTACCTAACTAAAAAATATTTTGCTATTACTTAAGTAAAGAGAAACTTACTTTAAGTTGAAATAAAGATAATATTCAGTTTTTATCAAATAAATAAGTACATTCCTATCTATTGATATGATATTAAATCCATATATATATGTATAGACAAAATTATTACTCTTTATTGGTAGAAATCATAATATCTCTTTATATGACCACATAATAAATGTATATTCTACCGTATTTGGAATTTCCATGAGTAGTAAAACTGGGCATAATTTAAATATAGATTAATCTTCTTAAAATAAAGTGTTGTGCTATTCTATTTTAATTTCCACAGTCCTTATTTTTATGACCTGTTGTCCCTTAGTCAGTTGAGAAGTACAATCTCACCTTAGGGGAAGATTTTATGGATGAGGGTGGAGGTTCTTACTTCAAGTGGAAGCAATGTAAGAAAAGCCACATTTATCTAAATTACAAATTTAATTTTCATTTTGTACTGCAGCAGAAACCAATCAACCTTCATAGGAAACAAAATTTATGAAGCATACAGGTGGAACCAGCATGTATATGTGATGCAGCTTTATAGAAGCATTTGTTTTAAGAGCTTCAAAGGACTGATGAACTAAAAGTGCTCTATGTTTTTAATGTATTTTAGCTTCAGTAATTTTTATATGAACTACAATCTAAGTATTGTATGTGTTTAAGGAAAAAAAATTTGATAGAGGCATAAAAAATAATATTGTAGAATGCATATTTCTCTGCAATAAAAATCCAAATGTGGGATAATAGAAATTACAGTTTATTATTCCTTAGCAAATGTAAATTTTGAAAATCATTCCAGAGTATAAAGTGTGAAAAATGATATTTCTCTCTCTCTATATATAAATGCATAAAATTACATGATTTAACTAATATTTTATTTAAATTAAACTGTTAAATCTAAATTCTTAGGAAAAATATGTTATTAATATTGAATGAATTTTTAAAAATCATGATTTTTAGATTTTCTATTTCAAGCCAAGATTGCATAGTAAAGCAATATATCTTTCTAACAAAGGTAGTAATAAAAAAATTCTTACAAAGACTTAAAGGGACTTTCAGCAAAGATAATGCATCAAGGACTAACATACAGATAACCTTCCTAGAGATATATTAAAATGAGACCTTGGTCACTAAAAGCCAAAAATAGAAAAGAATACCTACTACAATTGAAATGCCCATTGAGGAATTTCTTTCTGCTTGATATGGTAGAAATGAAACTAAGTTAAAGATTAATAGTTTATGTCATGAAAGCCAGAGAAAATACTGTCAGGATACCATAAATGATCCATTTGGGGAGATATGTTAAGAGTAACCATTTTCACCCCTGGATTGTCTATGTAAGTGAAGCCTTGGAGGGATAAGAAACCGGAATAAAATTAGTTCAAGATACACATAAGCTTGCATGGTACCACACACTCCGTTGACTTCAGACTCCATGTGGTCAATGACCTTCTGTCTTTGTATGCAGATCTTGGAAACTAATGTAGAGAGAGAAAATACAGGCTTGATAGAGAACTGAACTTTAAATATACAGAAAACATTACCTCCCACTGGCAAGCTTAAACTTTTTCTTACTATCATCAGGAATTGGGGTTTCTGAAGTTTCAATTAGTTATTGAAATCAAGGCGTTTTAGTGATTTCTTTTAATAATATTGTGGGTGATAATGTATTCACTAAAAGAAGTAGTATAGCTGATATGTAAGATGAAAAATATTTTTTAAATATAAAAATGTGTTAAAGCAATCCTTATGTGTTATTCTGAAGCCAATATTCACACCTAATTATTATTACAATTTTAAAATAGCTATTTTCTTATTCCAGTACATGAAATATATGCTGAATTGTAGGCATCGTGTTTGCAGAAAATGAAGATTACTTCTTTGTTTCTGACTACTTAAATGGCTTTGGACTAAATAATATTAATCTAAACTTCAATCTCTTCACAGTCTCAATGGGATAATAGTAACAGTAACAATAACGAAGCTATTTTAGTATTTAACAGAGCATTTATGAGATATTTGGCAATCTCCACTTCAACTTGAGAAACTTTCCTGTGAGTTGTGGAGGGGAGATAGGGATTGTTCTTCTCCCAAAATCATAGCAATCCGTTACTTCTTCTTATAATCTAGACTGTGTGTACATGCATTAGGTTTGGCCTTCAACAAGTTGTACCTGGGAACTTGAGTATTGAATAATATTTCAAAGACAAAGGAGAAAGCAAGATACTTCTCACGGTGGCGAAAACAGTGACACATATCCAGGATGAGGAGTGGAAGATTGGCTTTGATAGTCCAGCTGTGGCAGTAGGTAGCATCTAAACCTGGATATTGTATGTATGATTTTCCATAATTAATTCCTGTATATTTTCTGTGACTGACAATACATCTTATGTATTTATGAGTCACCTGTTATCTTTCAAAAACTTCTGCTAAATATCTCCAAGTCCATTTCTGTTTGCAACTAAGAATTGTAACTAGCACCATTTGGTATTCATGGTATAAAGGGGAAGATGAAAAACATGAAATCTATAACACTTCAGTATAATTATTTCAGCATTTTCTTAATTTATACACTTTGTAACCTTTCTAACATCTTGTTATGTTCAGCAGAGTCCTTCCTCTATTAATGAGGAACAGTATATCAGCTTTATATCACTTCTGTAATAATTTACCACAAATTTAGTAGATTAGAAAAACACAAATTATTGTCTTACATTTCTGAAGGTCAGCAGTCCAAAACAGGTCTCACTGGACAAAATCAAAATGTCAGCAAGGCTTTATTCCTTTCTGGAGGTTATATGGGTGAATCCATCTACTTGCCCTTTTCAGTTTTTAGACACCACACATATTCCTTGGTTTATTAACCTGTTCACCCATCTTCAAACCAACTATACAGGTCAAGTGTTATTTTTAACATTATATCACTCTAACTTCCTTGATTGCTTCCTTCTTCCATATTTAAATTCATCCATCCATATAATACAGGATAATACCTTTATTTTTAAGTCAGTTCATTGCAACAATAATTCCATCTGCCATTTTAACACCCCTTTTCCATGTAAAGTAATGTGTTCACTGGTTTCAGATATTAGGATGTGAATATCTCTGGGGGACCATTATTCTGCCAAGTATAAAGAACATTCCAATTAAAGAATAATGTGTGTGTTAAGAACTGCATAAACAGATATGAAAATAATACAAGATATAAGGCAGATTACAATATTAAGTATCTACTTAATCCATATCAACTAATTTTAGCAAATTCCATAGTTTCTAAATAGTGAAAATCATTTTGGGCATATGCTATTTTTTAGAACTAATTTTTGATTTTTGAGGATTTGTAAAGGATTTCTAACAGTAGTTGAAAAGGCAACATATCACTTTGTTACTATTGTAACCAAAGTAACCATAACAGGTATTACAGAAAAATGTGTTCTTAGGAATTATGTGTCTTCAGGTAATTCCTCTTTTTATTTAATAATAATGACAACAGAAACAGTGAAATCCAGGAGGATAATAACGTATTTTTTAAGCAAATTAACAAAAAGCTGTTTTAGGGTAAAAAAAGTTGAAATGCACTAACATAAATATATTGAGGCTAATATAGATTATTATGCTCATATCTGTTTCCCATTACAAATATGAAGCATATTATGAAAATGCAAATTGAAACTTAAGTAGGCTTTGGATTATCACATGGAAGACTGAATATAATTATTTAGGGAAAAAAAGCTACTGTATAATACAGGATCACTGATTTGTATATAACTTAGTAATGTCTTTTTAAACAATTTATCTTAAATATTTCTAAATTTCATTTTATGTTTTTTTTTTTTTTGTCTTTTAAGTCTTGCCTAGATTTTACAAGAAAAATTCCTGTGCTTTTTTTTGTTTTATTTTTGCTTTTCCTATATTAACTATATTTTAAAATTACCAAACATAAATGTTATGGGAAAGTTGTTCTTTATTTTTTAAAAAATCCAGTTAATAAGTGCAGAGAAAATGAGAGTCAAAATACATATAATTTTCAGGCATGACAGTGGTAGACTAGACTGACAACACCCAAACCTACTGAGTAATTTTAACTTCCCTAAATCTGGGGCAATCTTCACTTTCATCATTGTTTCTGAGCCAGTTTTTAAAATGGTTAAAAACTATACCCCTTTGGCCTGCGAACCAAGTGTCGCTGGTTCGATTCCCAGTGAGGGCACATGACTAGGTTGCACGCCAGGTCCCCAGTTGGAGGCATGTGGGAGGCAACCCCACATTGATGTTTCTCTCCATCTCTTTCTCCTTTCCCCTCTATCTAAAAATAGATAAATAAAAAAATAAAATAAAGTAACCTTGTTAAAAAATAAATTAACTTAAAAAAAAAACATACTCTTATCAAAGAGAAGGAAACGAAAGTGAGTTTCAAGCAAATCAAGCCTACTAATAAGTATCTGAAAGGATGACAGTCTTCACAATTTCCTAAACAACCTCCATCTCCCTGCTTTTAAAACACTTTCATCAATAAAAAGAATACTCTATTGCTGTTTTTGTCTGAAATTTTCACATGTATTCTAATATTTTCATCAGTTATTAATAAATTTTGGCTGCATTAAGGTTCAAATTAATGCATGTTATTATATTGGACTTGGACTCACTCACATTCCAATATCTTAAAATAGCCATTCTTAACATTGTTTCCTTGGGAAATGTCCTGGATGTTGAAAACAGCAACTATATTATTATCTACTTGAAAACAACTAATTCATTGCTTAGGAATGATTATAATTATTACAGGGTTTTTGGATTTTTTTCTTGTCCATTTCTGTTTGAAACATCTTAACATTTATCTTCATTTTTCAGATTGTAATAATTTAAAATTTTTCACAAATGTAATTTTCTTTTAATATTGAAAAAATTCTATAGAAGCAAGTGGTGCAAAAATATATAAAGAAAAAATATACTTGGAATGATATTAATGTCTTGGAAATTGCAATGAAATGAAAGTGATGAGATAAAATTACAGCATGTAAATTGCAGGTTCAAATTTATAAATGTGTATACAGGTTTTCACTGGAGGGATTTTTTTTTCTCCCAGAACTCTAGCATCTACACACCAGGTTAAATGAACTGACCTCCTCACACTAGTTTCCTCTAGGCTATTTCATTGTCTGCAGAGTCTATTTAACCCCTAATGTATTTTTCGGGAACTCTTTAACCTTGTCCAATAAATGCACAAGCCTTTAGGGCAGCATGGAGTTTGTTATTATTTGTTGGTAATTGATTGGGGTTTTCCTGAAATTTTTCGGAGGGCTCCTTATACATACAGAACATTGAGTGGCCAATTAATGTTGATTTTATAATGTTCTATACTAAACAAATTGTTTTAAAGTTAACTACTAATGATATTTTTTGATAGAATTTTATGCTATATTGTCACCTGTGTCAAAGGTATCAGGATGTTAAACTGCAGTGGTAATAAACAATAAAGGTGAAGAGGAATGTAGAATATTTATTTGCCATTTTAAATAGTGGTGACAGGATGTATAAAGTGAGAGCATATACAGAGTAGATTGCTAAATAAGAGAAATAAGTGATTAGTTTTTCTTTGAAGTACAAATGTCGCAGCTACTACTATACTTACCACCATTATTTTTCTTTTTTCCTGTAGAGAAGAAAATTCGTAGTTTTAAACCTATTTGAAGGAATTATCATAATCTATCAGACAATTTGAACTCACTTTAAATATACCTCATGTTTAGGTCTAAGTTATTTATATTTATGTTATTTATATTTGTATTAGCTCAGTATTTCAGTATTCTATCAATAAAAGAGAACACGACACCATCTGCTGGTTGCTACTAAATAAGAAACTGAGTGGCGGAATGCATTCCATAAAGTAAATTTCAAGAAGAGCAATCGACATGAATAAGTAATTAATCACAATAAAATAACCATAACCTGTTTGTTTTTATTATAAAATCCACATAAATATTATAATTGTTTTAACTTCGAAGGACTGTGATCATGTAAGTTCCTCAATCAAAGGAGCTGTGTCTCAGTGATGAAGCTCTAAATAAGTGTGTGCTAAATGACTTCAACCCATAAATATCGTTCTTGTAGTAGTGAAAAAGAATAACTTAAAATAATAGCATAAGCTTAGGTTTTTTTTTTGTCATAGTGCTTTGCAAGAAGATAAAATGTTTTTAAGAAACTAAACCCATTCCAAAATTTTTATTTATGTAACTGTAACTAAAATGCATGTGTTACAACATAGTACGTATAGTTAAAAAAGTTTATTGAATATATTTATATATACATTACTGTAATTCCCAAACTTTATATATATGAAAAAAAGCATTGTTTTTCAAGTTATATGAATCTCTTGCAAATTACAATTATACACACACACACACATATATATACAACATATTCTAAAAATATTTGTTTTCCTATGTACCAAAAAGCAAAATTTTAAAAAATTTTGAGATTCATGTTAAAAATAATTTTTAAATTACATATTAATGAGAAAATAGGTGATAAGTGTTTGTTCCTGAAACAAATATTTTAATGCACTAAAAGTATGTTTGACATTTAAAGTTGAGATAAATAAATATAAAGTAAAAAATATGTTCTGTAAGTCAAGGGAATTGTTCCAAACTTCCATAAATATATTTCTAGACAGACTAGTATGGGGAATTGCCAGTATCATCTCTCTTACTCAATATATTATTTAAAATGCCCTGACATATGCCCAGTATATAATGTGACATAATGTCATTACTAATTTAATTTTTCTGTGCATATAATGATTGAAATTATGCTACAAAAGATATTTAAAACAGAACCATTTTAGTGACAGAAATTGTTGTGGGAGGGAAAGAAATGATTACTGGTTATGGACATGGTATAGGGTAACTTCAATGCTGATAATATTCTACTTCTTGTTCTGTATGTTGGTTGCATGGCTATGTATCTTTGTAAAAATTCATCAAAATGTACACTTGTGAGTTCTTATTCATCTCTCTACTGATATTAACCTGGGAATTTCTAGAACCAACGAGCCAGACTACACTTGAGTAAAACCCAAAGTCTACTCCTGCATATTTGAAACTTCTAATCAGCTTTTCAGTTCACTATCATTAGTATGTATAAATAGAGAAGGAGCTCAAAATAATTTTAAAAAAATTTTAACATTAAAGGGAGAAAAAAAGCATAAGTTAATAGCAAGGAAAAATCAGCTTTAAAACAGAGGCCATACAAGAAATGTCTCCAAAACACATATTACTAATAAACTTAGAAATGCGAGAAAAGCTACTACAATCCACCAACAAAAATCAGGATCCTCTACAAAATAAGATCACTTACAATACAGACATGCATTTAGTAATGAAGAACTCTAGGAAGTTTGAATACCAAAGTGAGGACATCTCCCCAAAAGGCAAGCAAAATACAAATAGATGGAAAATATGAAAAAATGTGAGAAAATTAGTAGAAATTGGTGGATCAATCTGGGAGTTCCCTGAATTATATAACTATAATTATATAAATAAATTATAAAAATAAAATGGAAGAATTCAATTATTAAATAATGCAAAAAATTTATAGGACATCAGTTTTTGTATAGGAAGGATCCACTATGGGAAAAGTATAATAGATGAAAATTTCAGAACAAAAAAAAAAAAAAAGTGGGAATTAAAAAAATAATTCTAAATACTTTTAGGAATAAGGGTGTAATGAGAGGGATTTTTCATGTAAAAAATCAAGAGAACAAGTGGTTGTGGAATCTACTGGACTGGATAACAATGTCTCAAAAAGAAAAAGACCATAACTACTGTGAATGTTAACATCAAATTAGCACTTAATCATAAGAGTAAAATGAAGATCATTTCAGATACTCTATCTCTCCAAAAGTTTAACTCCATGTACCCCTTACCATAAAATTACTAGAATTGGTGTGCAACCAAATTAGGTAATCAAACAAAAGGCAGGAGACATGGATACAGGATAAAATAATGTAGATAAAAGTTCTACATCAATGGAATGACTGAAATGATGGCAGTGGTGGGTCTCTGCAACAGAGATGTGTAGCAAGCATAGTGACAAATCAAGTCTGTCTGATAAGGCTAGAAAAGGTTCTTGGGAGAGACTTGTTCAAAATGGTGAGACAGAAACACACATGCATGTACACAGATGCACAAAATACAGGCACTTAAACATACATACATATTTGTGAGCTTTTAATGATAAGTTAGGGATAAATAAATTTTAAAAAATTAACAAATGGGACAAAAATATGATTATTTCCTTCAGAAAATAATGTTTCTTCAGACATTATCCATAATATACTTATAGATGTCCACATGTAAATGGATTGTGAGATGATATGAAGATAGCAAATCTCTTTTTCTTTTCATAGAGTGAACTATTTATTGATAAGAGCATTGTTTATGCCTATTGAAAAATCAAAAGAAGCACTACAAATACGTTACTTAGAGATACAAAAGCAAATGCAGAAATAACTTAAAAGTAGAAATGTTAAGGGAACTTCTATATTCTGGTAACAAGATTTGTAGATTTTTTTTACTCTTACTCTATGAACATAATTTTGATAGATTTTAAAATAACAATCTTAAATATATTAGAAACCATGGAACTTATCAGATAAATTTCTTCATTTCTCAGAGGTGGCAGGCGATGCCTAAAATAGTTCACTCATATTTGGGACACATTATAATACTAAGTCAAGATAATGATAGAAGCCCTTGGACTACCAGACAGGTGTTCTTTCCCAAAGGAAATCATCCTCTCTCTTAAGAAAACCACTCACCAATATGTTTCCAGATATGTATGTAATTAATGAAACTTTTAATTTCATTATCAGCATTGAATATGATTCACCCAATTTTACTACATGACACATTCCAAATACCTTTTGCATATACCACAACAATGACAGGATAACATCTACAAGGATGAATTCATCTCTTCCAGAGAAGTGCACTTGTAGACATGATGAAAAAGAACATTCTATGTCTCAAGTTGGCTGAGAATTCTATAAGCTTTCTAATTTTAAGTTACATATGCCAAGGAAGGAGCCAGTTGTGGAAAGATGCACATATGTGCATGCATACAGAACTTCTATTACTTTCTTTCTTTAGAGTTTTATTCTCATCTTTTATCTGGGGCTTGATGCTTCCAAGGTGGTAACATAAAATTTCTGCTTTCCTAGATAAGTAAATCCTTCTGGGGATACTGCTCTTAATCTTATTCTTATAAGATTATTCTTATAGTGTTACCTTTGCTGGGTTCTCTCTCTCTCTCTCTCTCTCTCTCTCTCTCTCTCTCTCTCTCTCTCTCTCTCGCACACACACACACACACACACACACACACACTTTTACTTTTTAAAATATTTTTTTAATTAAATTTATTGGGGCAGCAATGGTTAACAGGATCATATAAGTTTCAAATGTGTATTTTTATGATACTGTATCTGCTGGGCTTTCTCTATCAAGGATTTCCAAAACAGATACCTGTGGGTATGTGTGGATTTACTAAAGATAAACACTAGAATTAAGTGTAGTTTCATTTACACATACTTACCTTGACTATCATAACTCCCAATGTAATGAGTAGAACAAGTAAAATTATAATTTAATATTATCAAGGCACGTTTCTAGGCTAAGCCAAAGTCATGTTCAAATTTGGCTTATATCAGCAATAAGACTCCAATTTAGGGGGAGTACGCTTGGAAACAGTAGTTTCCCATAATTCCCTTGACAGCTTTTAAAAATACCAAACTCGTGGCTTTGACATGGGACTAATGATCAATTATTAACATAGAAAAGACCTGGGGGGAGGATGAAGGAGAAGGACAAGGCTAAGAATACAGTTTTATTGAAATAATCTATCATAAATCATCTAAACCATCTATACAATTATTAAACCTACAGATCTTTTTAAATTGTCATTAGGAGCAATAAAAAAGTGACAGACACCAAAATGTTTAAATAAAAGTAATTAAACAGAAATATAGCTTTACTTAAAATGAGAAGGAAGAAAGCTTATGTATGTATAAAGCATTATCATTTTGGCAAAAATAATTATTTTCTTATCTTTACATTTACTCATTTTTGTACAATAATTTTGTATTTGTAAAAATCCACTATATCATTCATAAATGATACAAGCTTCTCATCACTGGCATTTATAATCTTCTGAATGAAGTGTGTTTATTTTTAATCTAGCACTTAATGGCATTGTGTATGCTACCTATACTGTACTTTAGAGGTCCACTTTACAGAATATCATCTCACCAATAAATGAATAGGCTCCTGTAATTTTATTCTTGGAAAATACTTCTAGCTATAATCTTATTAGCTAAGGGAACATTTGCATTTCAAACTTGGAACAATATTATATATTTTTTCTACAATCCATGGCACTCAAATATAACCTGCCAATGAGTGAAAAGTTAGTTACTGTTACATATATTTGTGAAGCTAATAACAAGTGATAGTACTCTTCTTGTCACCAATATCAATACATTAACCAATTATAGCTCATAACATAGAAGAAATTACACTCTTGCACCTTGAGACCAGACTTCTTTATCAGTGCTATGGTTCATTCAGGATGAGCTAAAATAGGTTTTCTCTAATGAATTCTATAGGCCAATTCTTCCACAGATTAAAGCTTTCTAGGCACTACATTTCTTCTTATATAAAAGCTCAGTTCTCAGTAGGAACCCAGGCCAGTGGGATACTGAACCCAGGTTCATCTGCCTGCTGTTCAAAAGGCAGGAACTGGTGGAAGGAAAAAGTGGTTTATTAAAAAAAAAAAAAAAAAGAAGCTTGATAAGATGGCGGACTCTTGTCACAAAGACCATCTTACTAATTGGACATGGGCAGGGATTTTTGTATGGCAGAGAAGAAAAAGAAAGCAGAACAAATGAATCAAAAGAAAGGGGTTGAGTTTTCAATTGAGAAGACTACACTCAAGCCAACACAGTCTGTTCAGATAGCTGGTTAAAAGTCAGCAAATATTCCAGAGCCAGAATGTCTGAAGGTCAAAGTCTGCTTCTTTTGAAGTTAGTTCTAAAATTCTTAAGCAAACAGGCTATTTATCTGTAATCACAGATTAACTAACAGGTTATCATTTATAGAAATAATGTTAACATAATGATAGGGTTGGTTACATGTCCCCACTGTCAATTTTTAATTCCATTTCCATGGAAGTCTCCCTGATTAATCTGTAGCAAAGCCTTGGGGCATTAATTTATCATGAAACTCCCTGACTTGTTATGAGATATAACTTTTAGTTTTAGAAGAAGGAGAAGCCTCAAGGTGGAAGAATGCTGGTCCTTTTAGGCCCACCTTGGACATTAAAATAATGTAATAAAATTTTATATCTTAGAAACTAAATTGGCAGATTATTTCATTTCATTGATTCATCATTTATTCCTGAGATGTCAGTTCAGTTGAATTGTTGAGTCTCATTTTAGGAGGTGATAATGCAAATGGGCTCTCAAAGTGAGGTCTATATTGTTAACAAAACAATCAGGTATTTAATAAGGGGCATGTCTATGAAAACAGACTAACAAAGGTAATGATCAGAACAGATTATAAACCAGTTTCTGAGTCTGTAAGGCCCTCAGTCAAGATGATTTCTAGATGTAAGCCTCAGTTTCTTTTTCTGGAATGCAGTTTGAATGTATCTGGTGATGTCATTAGGTGCTCAGATAAATTCAGCTTCAGCATGGTTTACACAGCATCAGTTACTGAGATTGTTCAAGCTGTTGTGATAATTTTTCAAGTTTATGTCATTTTTTAAAATTGATTTTTTGTTGTTGTTCTATTACAATTGTCCCAATTTTTCCCCTGTTGCTTTCCACTCATGTTCTTTAACTGCAAATCTCAGAAAAAAAAAGTTTTCAATAATTTCAAGTCAAAGGATGGGAGAAAAGTGCAAAAGTAGTTGACAGGGTTGTAGCCAAAATATTTGAGAAAGTTGAAAAAATTTAGGATCCAGTTGAATTTATAGGTGAAAAATAAAACTTTAGAGACAATGGAGTCTAAAATCCACAACTGTGTTATAGATTTTCTTCTGAAACTCAACTTTTTCTCTAAAACTCACTTTTGTTTATAATAAGGATATCAAATTAAGACCATTTACTGAATTAAAGTCCAGTTTTTATTAGGCCTGATTATTTGCATAGGAATGACTAGAATAATAATTGACTATATAGATTCCCTTAAATCTGCTTTGCTGGAATCTGAGGGCAAAAAAAACCAAGCCACATAGTTCCACCAGACTTTGCCTGCAATATTTATAAGTGAAGATAAATTTCTCAAGGTCTCAAGATCCCCAGAGATGTCTTGAAGTTTTTTCTTTGCCATCTCCCAAGAATGCAACCTTCCCTCTTTACCTTGAAGGAGTGCCACAAACCGTGTAAATAAGCAAGACACCAGGCTGCTTTCCAAGGGATTTTTATGTGCTTCCAAAGTCAGTCTCAATTTCTTAAAGCTTTCTGCTGACATCTAGGGTCTAGGCATGTCTCTCTCAAACATGACAGTACAGATAAAGTCTTGGTTAATAAAACCAGTTTCCAGTTATGTCCTGTTATAGGAAAAACAGATTTATATTGAATTCATGAAAACATATTGGCATGAAAATAATTTTTACTCATTAAAGATTTCCAAATTATGGAGAAATCAGGTAAGGAGAAAAATATAAATGTTTCAACATTGTTTGTAAACATGTAATTTACCTAATTGCTCTAAGAAAAAAGTTTCCTTATGTCTGGAAAAATAGTTAAAAATCAGCAATATTTTGAATAAAGTCATAAAAAATAATAGATACTCTCATTTCACTCAGTCCCATAATCAATTTTTGTTTATCCTGATTATTTGTCAATATTATCATGAATTTATTTATTCCTTGGAGTTGTATAAATCTTTATCCAGTTCATATTTACCCAGTTCTGAAAACATTTTCAGAAAATCACATTTTAGAATAAGTCAGAGTCCTTTCCATTGATCTTTCTGAAGGTGTAGCATATTTGCTAATGCATCAGAGTAAAATAATGGCATCTCTAAAGGCACAAAAATTAAAAAACAACATGTTTATAGATCTGATTATAAATTAATTGACAAAGGACTTTCCTTTTATGTAATAACATTTTAAGAAATTTGTTTATAAAAGTATATCAGAATTTAAGGAATTCGCAAAAAGAAGTATATCAGAACTTTGTAGACCCTTGGAGAGTTCATATGATTTCTAGAACATCCACTTTAATAAAAATATATGTATACACATGGGACATAGTTATTATTTATTAACTTGACAAAACTTACCACATATTTCAAGTATATCAAATAGGTCTAATTAGTTTAAAAATTCTGTCTTATAAAGAGTGGGAACAAATCCTTGAAGTATTCTAAGGTCTCACTGGAATAACTCTAAACCATTTTCAGGTTAAGAGTAAGTCTCTTAACATTTAAACATTAGGAAGGATAGAAAAAGGCCTTTCATTGCATCTTCCTGGTAACTCCTGCTACTAAGATGGTTGCTTGACTTTTTGGCCCATTTTTGTTTTTAGACCTAACAAAAGTAGCTCTGGTATTGACTAAGATGTGAATCAATTTGTTCCCCATTGTCAGCTGTACCTGTGGCTTCTGTGGGGAAATAACAATTTGTTTTTAAAAATCAAGAGAAGCTCTGTGCCTCTTCATTCGTCATTAGAGTAGCTACTCCACACCACCATCTTCTTACATGCCTCTTCAATCTCATTTTTCCCTCATCTCCATTTTACTTATTGCATTTAGCACACTTCTTCTTTCAGTGCCCTTCCTGCAATATGCACATTAATTTTTATCTAGAGGCCCTTTACCTTCATAACACTTTGCATCACTTTTGTTTTGGTATAAATTTTATTACTTCTGATGATACACAAGATTATCAGTTGGTATATATCTACCATATTCAATAAAAGAACATATCTCATATGTCAATATTCTAAGAAGAAAACAAAAACATATGAAGGGATACTTTGAATTATTATATAACATATACAATAGTATATATTATATACTATATATGACATTAGGCATAATTCAATACCAAAACAAGCCAATGTAATTAAATCCAAAATTTGTTTGCGTTCACAATAAAGTACGCCTAATCACTTTTGAAATTCTTTTCTCTGATTTTTTTTCATTCCTTTTCTTCTTTTTATGACTTTTTAGCTTTTTGACTTTCTCAACTTTTTCCTTTTTGTTTTTCCCTCCATTTTACCTCCTTTCCTTTTTCTCCTTTCCCCTGATTTTCTTTTCATAAACTTTTACAACTTTCCTAATTTCTTTTAGTTGTCCTCTTTTTATTTCATTTAGAAATAACCAACTATAGAATGGCATTTTTCCCCCTAATTCCTTAAAAATGAATTGCCATACATTATACATTTTATTATCAAAACCATATAGTTTTTTTCCCAACTTAATTAGAATTTTTAATTCTTTGGAAGATTAATTTCTGGAGACAACTAAAAGTAAGTAATTAGCATTCTTCAGGCTGGACAATTCTTTTTTTTTAAATGTTTTTTATTGATTATATTGTTACAACAGTTCCAATTTTCTCCCCCTTGTTCCCCTCCACCCAGCACCCCCCTCCCCCAGCAATCCCCCCCAAGTCCATACCCCTGGTTCGTAAAAATTAACTATCCCCCCCCCTCAAATATTAGGACCCTTTGTAATCTTGTAAAGGACAATGGGCGAAGGTCTCAAGCTCCTCTAGCTGCTTCAAGCTGGACATGGTCGTCGTCCTACCTACCCTTGGGTCCAGAAAACCCTAATAAGAGTGGGGGTGTGGAGGGGAGGGTGGCCTTCCCACACGGGGAAGGATCGTGCAGACTCCAGGTCAGTTGGCTGTCTCTGGTCAACGGCGTGCTTGGTTTAACAGGCTGGTGTCCTTGTTGTGTTCTGGGGGCAACAGATTTGGCAAAAAGGGTTAAAAGACATCATTCAATCCATAACTACTAAATGACAAAAGGCAGGGATTAATTTTTCAATGTTCCATATTAGGGAAAAAAAAAAAAGTTTCTTTGTAAGAAGGTGCGCTAGGCACATCTCGCCTGTCCAAAACCCTTGTGCCCATTATACTTAGTTTGGGCTGAGGTAAATAGTTTAGGTTTTTCCCCTCTCAGACCTCTGGGCCTTTTCTGTCCAAGCCATTAGAATAGAAAAGAGAAACCCGTTTTAAAGTGAAGCCCACAGACCAAAAGGCTGGACAATTCTTGAATACACTTTATAACACCTAGAAACAGTTTTTTTCTATTAGAAAACACATTTACATTTTCAAGAGACATAATAGCTATTATATATATATATATATATATATATATATATATATATATATATAAAACCAGTCAATACAAAAATAGATTTTATGTCAATAACTCTAAAAGACGTCAATCAAACATAAATCAGTTTTAATATCAAATATTTCCCCAGACCACATAATCTTGGAAAAGAAAAAATTTGGGGTAGTTTTTATTTTTCTATCATACACATAAACAGTATTACTAATAATTGTAGAGAAGACAAGATTTTTTATTTATCCTTGATATCTTTTTAAGGTGGCTTGAGAAGAGATTGGGAGAATATTAGGCGTGGGTGACTTCAGCCACTTACGTTTTTTAAAGCGACACTTTTTTTCCTTCATATTGTGGTGGGGCGGTTGCCCAAGCTGCTCCCACAGACTCACAGGGTTTGGAGGGGGCATTAATTCCCCTACTGTTCCCAGAACCTCAGCAACTCCTGGGTCTCTAGAGGGAGAATTTAGGGTATTCAAAAGACTCATTTTAAACTTTCCTTCTCTTTCTGAGTTTTCCTGTCTGGAAGGGTAGTGAAATTTAACCCCTTCTTTGAACCACAATTTAGATTCTTTCTGAGTAGAATCCTATTACATAACAACATGAACGCTTGTATATAAAAGACCTTGTCCTATTTACCAGACCTTTGACAAAACAGTTCCAATTAGTCATTGGCTTATAGCTGTAAGTTCACCATGCAGCTAGAATACAGCCTAATGGATACTCTCATGGAACCAAGACTACTTTAAAACAGAAACAAAGTCCACAACAAAGACAAAGTTCAAGCAAGTGAGTACTCTCAAACCAAATCCTCTGGAAGGAGGAACTGAGACACTAGTCTTAGAATCTCATCTTACACCAACAAATTCTGAAAATAACTCTTACAAAGTCTTAGAGCTCTTTGACTAACCCGACGACTGTTTTCTCCCACAAACTAAGCATTATACCAGGAGGGAGACCAGGGAGAGTTCTAGATATAGGAAAATATTGGCAGCTGATGGGAAGTGTCTGTAGTTTCTGCCACAGGATCAGTTTGCTGCAAGCTGCTGAGACTCATGACCAAGCATTATCCCACCCCAATAATTTGAGACAGAGGAGGGTTAGGCCTGTCCAGTCCAAGCCCTCCTGGCTGGCTCACCAATTCTCATATGGAACCCAGCTTTGGCTGTCTGCCACTCAAAAGCCAGTAATCAAGAGGCAAGGGCTGGTGGAAGAAAAAGTGCTATTTTTAAAAGCTGGAAGCTTGAGAAGATGACAGCGTCTCATCACAAAAATTATTTTAACAATTCATCATGAGCAAGGATTGTTGTGAGAAAAAGAGAAAAAAAATAGAACAAAGGAATAAAAAAAAGAGGAGGTTGATAGTTCTCCATTGAGGAGACTACATGCAAGCCAACATAGTCTGTTCAGGAATTGACATAAAGTCAGCAAATATCTCAGACCAGGAATGTCTGAAGGTCAAGTTCTGTTTCTTTTGAAGTTAGTTCCTAGAATTCTGAAGCAAACAGGCTGTTTATCTGCAGTCACATATTAGTTAAAAGGTCATCATTTACAGAAATAATGTTGAAACAATTGTGGGTTGGGTTATAAGTAAATATGTGAAAATCATTCACAAAATAGATTGTGATTTTTTAAACAGCTTATCTCAATGCTACTGATGTTTGAACTTCCATTGCTTGAAAATTCAAAATGTATTCACTGTTTAGAGTTTTAATTGGCATAGACATAGAAAATTAAAGACTAAGATTGCCCCTGTTTATGCTGTTCTACTTATAAGGTCTAATTGTTTTTCTTATACTTGCTGGTCAAAGCAAAATATAAAATGCACATTATCTTGAAACAGGCATATTATTTATGTACACAGCTTCCCCAAATCAGAGAGATGTTTGAAGTAGAAGTTCTTTTGATTTTAAGTAAGGAAACCTGCTCAACCATCTTTTAAAATAAATATTAGGTAAATAATTCATGGGGGAATATTACAGATCCTATTTTTGGACTAGACTTTGTCATTGGACAGATCACACAGAAATTTTTATGTATTTTGTGCTTTTCTTTGTATGTTAGCTTCATTTTTTTCCCTTTCTGTTAACATATATTCTGAGTAAAAACTCATAGGGCAGAATATGGACAACTTAAGTTTTATAGTTTTTATGTAAAAGTTATAAAATTCCAAGCACACCACAAAAAACAAACAAACAAACAAAAAACACTGAATTTAATTCCAAGGATCTCCTCACATTTCCAGGAAGTAAATCATAACTGGCTTTATTCAAATGAGCTCCCTACCGTTACCCAGTCGACTATCATTACAGGATAAGGGCATATAATGGAATGTGAGCCTTAGGGGTTTAGTTCTATTAATAGGAATCATTTTCCAGACAAAAAAGATGCATTATAAGGTAGGTACACATTCTAGTAGATTTGTAGTATTGTATTGTTTTCCAAGGTTTTGATATTTTACAACTGTAAAACATATCATATGTTAAAGCAGTTGGTTAGTGTATACAAATTAAGTACAAAATATATTTAACAGTTCTATATTGCATTTGACATTTGCCAAGATTTTGAATTAAGAAAGTATTTAGAGATAGGAAATAATCTACTTTCATTTGGTAAATTTTTCTGTAGGCAAAAAGATAACCAGGCCACCTTTATGTTTGATGAGTGTTAGTATACACCTAGGGATTGAGTATGCATTTAGGGAGAGGTGAAAAATGTATACACTTCTTCTTATCCCTAATTCTAATCAGAGCTATATTTAGTAAAATATGCCAAGGTTGTACACTGAAGCAACACAGATATTAGATACAAAGTTTTATCTGTGAATGACAGGTTCTGACCTACTTGGTAAAGTTATTTAGACATTTATAACTAAAGAAAAATATGCATTTATGTGTACCAAAGACTAATATGTGTCTAGATAGGCTACTCATACAGGCTTTATATAGTTCTTTTTCTTTTCAGATTGCTTGGCTCTTTTTGATTCAAAGCCTAGTTTTAATTACCAGAGTATTATTCCACATTGGCATAAACTACAGAATAACTTAATCTGAGGTATGCACTGACAAGATGTGCACCAGTTCAATTTCCTTATCCTAGACACACAGAAAGATGATCTTTTTCAGTCTTTCTTATCTTCCTGGAACTGGAACCTTAGGCTACAGGCTCAGGACTCCTTGCTCCTGAGATATTGCTCCCGAATCTGCATCTGTACCCCTCCTACCCACCTCGATGGATGTGGTTTCTTTAATTCTGTAGTTGTCAGACTTCCATTCAACTCAATTTCTGATGGTTCTAAGTGAAGGTTGTTCTATATTTTGGTTTTAACTTTGATGTGGTTGTGCAAAGAGATGAACTATGTCTGCCTGTGCTGCCATCTTGACTGGATTGCCCTACTTCCCCAAATTTTAAAAAGGTCATTACTCACTCTTATGCTTGTAATTTTAAGTTTGTTAGTAAGTCTTTTCTTGAAAGGAAATAAAAAACCACATTGTCCCTTCAACTTCTAAGGCATTCTTTTTTAATACACTTTTACACTGTCATGCTTCTACTGTTGTAAAGCAAAAATATGACGGGAAAGAAGTTTACTGGTTTACTGTCAGGAGAATAGGACTTGCAGAAGATATGCTTTCCTTTGTGGTTCTGCCATCTTCTAGGTAGGGCCTCAGGCAAGTGATTTTAAGAGTCTGAATTTCAGTTTCCTAATATGTAACATGAAAGAGTTAGAGCTGACTCCCAAGGTCCCACCCACTTTCAAGATTTAATGATCGAAAAATAGCCATGATTTGGGTAGCAGGTAAAGAACTAATGCAAATAAGAAGGATATAAATGTTATAGGTTGAAGAAAATAGGTTATAGAGATTATAGGGAGAAAATAACACTGTAGGATGACACTATTTACTTTAGAAATTCTATCTACAAAGTTCTTCATTTGTAGAAAGCCATGTTTAGGGGTTTAGTATATGAAATCAAACAAAACTAATTTTAAAGGCCAGATCTGCAATATGTGCTTGAAAATGTATCTAAATCTCTAAGCACTTGAATACTCCATTCTATAAAGGAAAATAACAATAACTTTTTTCTTAAGTGGAAAATATGTGATAATTGAGTAAATACATAAAGAGCAAATAGAATTATATGAAATGCATGAGATGTATTCCAAAAATAGAATGTACTTATTTAAGTATTTATTATTTGAATCCTTTTCTAAGTCAAATTAAGTTTTCACATTGCTATATGAGTTATCAATTTTTTAAACTTACTGTGTAAACTTGTCCAATTTCTTTTGTGTCAATTTTTTAATCTGTTAAAGAGATTCAAACCAAAATATTTTTAATTTTATTAAAATACTAAAGTAATATTATATTGATCTCCTTTATATTGCTGAGAACATCTAGAATTGTCAAACTATGCAAATGACTGAAACACTAAAATGTTACTACTATATTTTTCCTTTATAGTTGTTGAAGGCAGCTGGGAAAAAAGCATGTAATGATCTTACAAAAGTCAAAATTTGTGTTAATTTTCTAAATATTTTAAATTATTAAAATATTAAATTAAAGATTGTAATACAAGTAATCGTCTTGAATAGTAAGACAAAATATACTGTGAATATTAAATATTAATTGAAGTTTCACAAATTTGCTGCCATTTATTTATGCTATTAAAAATGTAGCACTAAGTATAAAAACAAGACATCCAAATAGCTCCAAGTAAAGCTTATAATCTTAACATTTAACTCACTTTGTGTATTAGCTATTTTGATAGCTAATTTGATTTTCATGCCCATAAAAACAGAAGGAATGAAATTACTCACAAGTAATAGTGTGGTTAATACAGATAATTAAAAGAAAACACTTTTTTTACACTTATACTCTTTGAATAGCCATTTTAATTGAATTTTCATTTACCCCTTAACTTTATCACTTGGTAAATACTGTTATAGGGGACCTTGAGAAATCTCTGTATTAACTTTTTGTGTAAATAGTTAATGTCAAAATGTCAAGTCTTAAATCAATGTTTTATGTCTGTTCCTTGAGGATTACAAGATTGATATGAGATTTGACATCAGAGTTCCCAAATCTTAGAGTGGCATGTTATATAAAATAATATTAATGATTATATACATAACTCTAAAATTCATGCCAATTTATTAAAAAGGGACAGCATAATATGAAATTTAATTCAATATGTAGTCTCAAAAACTATATTGAAAAATTTTTAGTTCTCTATCTATATGTCTTTTAAATATAACCAGTAAGATTTTTAAAATTCTCTTCTATATTTTATCTTCTTTTTATTATTGAGATATATCAAAAGCATTGAAAATATAAGAATTAAGATGACTACGGTCACATAAATCAACTTGGATAAGCTTGTCCAATGGTAGTCTATTAATTTGTTTCCCCAGCAATGGTGGAAACTTTCATTTCCTATAAAATGTTCAGGTAATGATAATTGATTGTTTTGTGTATCAGAAATCAAGGGCTTTATATTGTGCTGAATCAATAAACAATGATTAGAGGACACAAATTCTAACCACAAAACTCATATGGAAATTAAAGTGAAATATGTCAAGTAGCATAAATCTGTATCATCCAAGAAATAAAAACTAAGATGAATCTACTCATTTTGCACATGTATTTATGTTTATAGATGTGATAGCTTTCTGTTTATTTAGATTTTTTTTAAGAAAATCAGTCTAGGGGTATATAAGAATATGAAGTAACACCATAATTTTTATTATTTAATTTTGTATTGTATTTTTTCATACCATTTATCCCCCTTACATCCCACCCACCCACAAACATCACACTGTTGTCTATGTCCGTGAACCCTTTTTCATTTTTTCTCTATCCCTCCACCCCTGACCCCCACCCAGAGCAAAAATTTTTTTATATCAAATTTTCAATTATCTAAATATATGAGAGAAAATGAATATTTATTATGAACAAATGAAATGACAAACTTATCCCTTTAACCCACTTATAATTTTACCTAGTGTCATACTTTTCCCCAAAAAAGAGTTGTTAGGTTTCTCCTTATTATCTCCCTTACTCACCAACGTCTTATGCTACTCTCATAATTCTGTTAAAAGGTGATCTAAAAAAATTGTAACATTGTAATGCCCTCACTAAATTGAAGTCAGAATGTATTCTAGTATATGCTTTTTTAGTTCAAAGTCCTATGAAGAAGTAGTATGCTTTTAACAATTGTTAGGTTTTTATTATTTTCAACGTTCACCTTTTCAAATATATTTTGAGAAAAAGAGATTGTTCTCCTGTCTGCATCTGAGTCATCAAACCCACAATGTGCTCCTACCTACAATTACTAACTTTACCACAGTTTACTACTGCCTGCTTTGCTGTAATTTCCTGCTGGATAGTCTCATTGGGGAGCATACGAATCCCTTTTTTTCATGGGTGTGAATATTCCTTCAGTACCTTGCTATGGTATTCCTCAGGGGTCTGTGTTATCAGATTGAAGAAATGGAGTAACCCAAAGAAATTACAATGTAGGAAACCTGAGACTGCTTCTCACATTATAGACCCAGTAATGCAAAGAAACAGTATCTTCCCTGATTCATTGTTCCTAACTTATCTGTCTTTAAACCTGGCTACTTCCTAGACCAGATCACCTGCAAACTGCCACACTGAGAATATATATCTGCCTATGGGCAATCCCACTGTCTACCCAGAGATATTGTCCAGGTTTTAGCATTTATTATCCTCCCCTACTCACAAGTACCTCTACACAAACAGAGGAACCCTCATTTCTCACAGGACAATTCTCATAGTCAGTCATTCAGGCTAAAATATCAAAGGTGGGAGAGTTCAGAAAGGTAACGTATTCACAAGACAAAGTGGCATCAACTCTTGCTTTGATGGGTGTTACAGGCCCAGTAGAAACATTCCAGTATCAGCGTGGTCTCAACAAGTTCAATTTCCTTTTAAGTTTCCTGGCCATGATGATGTGAAGCAGATATGTTTCACTCTTTTCCATAGTTGAGCCAGTGTGGTGTGGCTAGAGAAGAGTGTGAAAACATGAAAATGTAATCCCTGGTAGTGGAGGAAATTGCAGAGCATGCTACATGCTTTAGTTTTTATTGTGTGTGAAATGGAAAGCACTGGAGGATTTTCAGCAGAGTGGTAATGTGGTTTGACCAAAGGTTTAACAGGATCATGCTGACTGCAATGTTCAAGGGAGATTCAAGAAGAGCAATGATGGGAAAAGGAGGACAGTTAGAAGTCTACTATAAGAATGAGGCACTTCTGCAACAACCAGAAGGCTACTCCACTATACCTTAATGAGGAGCTACTGCAATAATTATGGACTACTGCAATAATCAGAAGACCGCTAAAATAATCATGGGCTACTCCAACAATCAAGAAGCTACTGCAATAATGAGGGGTGATTGTGTTAATTAGGGGCTACTGCAATAACAAGGAGTGTCCTACAAAAATCCGGACTATTGAAATAATTGGGGCTATTACACTAATTAAGAGGCTAATTCAATGATAAAGCTTGAGATGGTAGTGTCTACACTAGGTATTACTCTGGAGAAGGTGAGCAATGGTCAGATTCAGACATCATTTGAAAATAGGTCCTACAGGATTTTTGAACACACACATCAGTAGGAAAGGAGCAATCACTATCTCCTTCTAAAACTCACAGGAGAGTTTCTCAAATTGAAGAGGAGTTTGCCAACTATGTCATAATGCTCTGTTAAGAAGAAAATCACCTTGCTTTTTCTAAGAAAATTCGAAGATGGATTTGCCGCTGAGATGAAGATGACAGTGGGTAAAGCAGATATGGGGAAGTTGGATCAGAATTTTAATACTGTACATAGAATAGTTTGAAGGGCTTTCTTCTACAATGAATTCTGAAAGTTTCTAGGTACATGCAATTCTTCAGAAAAAAATTATTATTTATTCGAAATACATTTCTCTTCAACTCTTAAAAATATATAAAGGCTTTTAAAATCTTACTATCATCAATTATTTCCTCATTACTTCTCTCTAATTTGTTGGGAGTTATATAAGTGGCTATAGGTGCTTTGTTTTGTTTTGAGATCCATAATTATTTTGAGTATCCTACAGAAAGTGTATCCCACAGAAATAGAAATATGCTAAACAAAAACATATGGTTTTAATATACAATGAAATAATATTTGAAGATCTTTACTGAACAACACCTAAAAAGCTAGGAAATGTACTGGAGTTTCTTATAAACATCTTTTTCCATTATCCTCAAAAATGTGACAAAAAGATAATTAGTATGGCAAAATATTAGATTATGATCATTTTTTTCACGAAGTAATTATCAGCAAGTATTTACCCCTCACTCTTCTCTGATTAGAGAGGAAGAGAGCATGACTTTTTAAAGTATGCATTCTACTCACCACGAGAATCCAAATACCTTGTATTATGAAATTTTTCAGTAAGTTGACAAAATAGTTTAATTTTTTAGGTCTTCAATGCTCTGTTTTATCCTCTCTGGCTAACAACATTTATTAAATATTAAGGGGTTATCCAGCAGCAAAAACAGCACATGTATGCATGAGTACTAAGATAAGAATGTCTCTAGCTCATGGATGTTAGAGGTGGGCATACAATAAATGACTCCATGTAACTCTATGATGCCAAGCAATTTTAAAGGTTGAGTTATTTTATTAATATTCATAGTTATCATTGAATATCTTTATATTACAAGTAAACTGTTGAGAAAACTGCTTTGTTGAGAAAAATACCAGGTTAATTGTCAAAATGTTATGATATGAATATCTGATATACATTGTAGTAGGAGATGTGCACCATTCATATTTTTCAAGGTCAACCATAGCTTTACTTACAATGCAAATAAATTTATAGAAACATTAATATTTCATTTTCCCAGGAAAAATCATCACACTTATTTAAGTTGAAAATGTGAATTCCAAAATATTTATTCTATTATTTTATTTTGTTTTATGTTGGTTTATCCCAACAGGTTTAAAGACAATGACTTATGTATTGAGACAAGAGTTGTTTGCCTCCAGGAGTTTCTGGATATGGTGGGTTAAGTATAGCATACAAACACTTTGTAAATATCTTCAGAAATATAGTGAAAATTGTTGGGAACCCTGTACTTTCAACCATTTCTACCACTTTTTTTTTTAATGAAATAACAGGTTTCTCACTAAGGCAAATTCTGTTTTAGTGAGTACTGCTAAAGCTTATTCCATGGGTGTGTTGCTTTTGTTGGTGATATAACACAAATTCTGTGCTTACAAGAACATTGAAGATAAAATCAAAGTTAAGATATATTTCATTGTTTTATTAAGTACATTAATAAATTATCAAATGTTATTAAAAAATATACCTACTCTATTTTCTTCCCCCTAGTTTAGTGCTTCTAGTTATATAATTGTATATGTTTTATTTTGCCTCAATGCATTTATGTATAACATAAATGGTTAAAGCTAGTATTGCAGTTTATACTGTTTTAGATAATTTTACTCACTAAAAGATAGGCAATCACTCCTTTTTTTTTCCGGTCAAGGGCTTTATTAGGTTTTTTCATATTATTTATAACATTAAAATGTATTAACTGCTATTTCAGGACCTCATGGAATATTTTTTTGAGATGTAATTGACATATAACATTATGTAAGTTTAAGGTGTACAATATATTGATTTGATACATTTATATATTGCAGTATGATTACCTCCCAATCATTAGCTAACATCTCCAACATGTAACATAATTATTGTTTTGTTTTTTTTTTGTGGTGAGAACATTTAAGATCTAGTCTCTTAGCAATTTTAAAGTATATAATACAATATTGTTGACTATAATCACTATGCTGGGCATTAGATCCCAATGACTTACTCATCTTCTAACTGCAAGTTTGTACACTTTGACCAACATATCCACAGTTTTCTCACCTCCAATCCCTGGTCGTCGTCGGCAGCCGTCCGTCTGGAGAGACGATGGCGTAGCTTCTTGAGAGTCTATCTGCACCGCCGAGAATGGCTGTGCAGTCCGATTCGGGAGTGACAATCCCTGCCGCACTTGGTACAGGTGAAGGCAGATGGCTGTTGTTGCTGCTGCTGACGCTGCTTCCGCCTCGATCTTTTCTGGACCGCCTCCTCGTTGCGCGCAGCCTCCGCGTGTGACGTACCTTGCCTGACCGCGAGCCTCCAGGCTAGGCGGTCGTCTGCTTGAACTTCCCATGTGTTGAGATTGATGGAGCATTGTGTCATGTCCTTTTTGCAGATGTCTTTGAACCGCAGTTTTGGGCGCCCTGTCATCCTCTTGCCTTCTGCTAGCTCGCCGTAGAGGAGGTCTTTGGGGATACGGCCTGCATCCATTCTTTTGACATGGCCAAGCCACCTGAGGCGTCTCTCGCTAAGAACTGCATGCAAACTGCTCATATTGGCTCGCTTCAGCACCTCGGTGTTGGGGACCTTATCCTGCCAGGCGACATGCAGGACGCGTCGCAGGCACCTCATGTGGAAGCTGTTGAGTTTCCTTTCGTGCCTTGCGTAGGTGGTCCACGTCTCGCTGCCATAGAGGAGAGTGCTGAGTACGCAGGCTTGGTAGATGCACAGTCTGGTTTTCTCAGTGAGGCTGGAATTGTTCCACGCTCGCCGGTTCAGTCTGGCCATAACTGTGGCTGCCCTGGCGATTCTCCGGTTGACCTCCAAGTCGACTGACAGAGAGCTCGAGATGGTGGACCCGAGGTAAGTGAAGTCGTTGACAACCTCCAGGGTGTATCCGTCGATGGTGATGCATGGGGGAGTCCCCGTGCCTTGAGCCATAACATTCGTCTTCGTCAGGCTGATGGCTAGTCCGAACTCCTTGCATGCATGGGAAAGGCAAGTGACTAGCTGCTGGAGTCCCTCTTCGGAGTGTGATGTCAAAGCTGCGTCGTCGGCGAAGAGCATCTCACGGATGAGCACCTCTTTGACTTTGGTCTTGGCTCGTAGACGGGCCAGGTTGTAGAGCTTGCCATCGGATCTGGTGTGAATGAAGACACCCTCGCTGCAGTCCTTAAAGGCGTATTGGAGGAGCATGGAGAAGAAGATTCCGAACAGCGTAGGCGCGAGGACGCAGCCCTGCTTTACTCCGCTGCTGACTGGGAAGGCCTCAGAGGTTGCGCCGTTGTAGGACACCGTGCTGTGCATGTTGTCGTGAAAGGACATGACCACAGCAAGCAGATGTGGTGGACAGCCAATCTTCCGTAGCAAGCTGAAGAGTCCGCTTCGACTGACCAGATCAAACGCCTTCGTGAGGTCAATAAAGGCGAGGTAGAGTGGTTTATGCTGCTCGTGACACTTCTCCTGCAGCTGGCGTAGGGAGAAGATCATGTCCACTGTTGATCGGCCAGCTCTGAAGCCACACTGGGACTCTGGGTAGACGCGGGAAGCAAGGGTCTGCAGGCGGGCAAGAGCGACCCGGGCGAATACTTTGCCGACGACGCTGAGGAGAGAGATGCCCCGGTAGTTGTTGCAGTCGCTGCAGTCTCCTTTGTTCTTGTACATGGTGATAATGTTGGCGTCTCTCATATCCTGGGGGATGTAACCCTCCTTCCAGCAGAGACAGAGTAGATGGTGGAGCGGCTGTAGCAGGACTGGTTTCCCGCTCTTTAGGATTTCTGGAGGGAAAAAGAAAGCTTGATTGATCCAACTCAGGCCACCAGTCAGGATACTGCTGTGTTAAAGCCAGCTGAGGAGCAGTTGAAACAGTGGGAAACACAGCCAGGTTTTTATTCAGTGTTGCTGGTAAGTTGCTTAAAAATAGTTATTATTTTTAATAAAATGAGACACTATTCTATTGTTTTAAAAACCTACTTGTGTTGGTGGTTTACTTAGTGAAACTGATCCAAATGTTTGGCTGCCATTGCACTGCCATTTACTAATTCGAGGCATGGCACTTGGAGGACATTTAAGAGATGTTTATTGTTGGGTGAGTATACCCAAGCAGGGTATTGGTAGTATCTGCTTAGAAGGTTACACTGCCAGTTTTCTATTTTAGCCTGTAAATGCTGCCCTCAAGACTGTAAAGGAGGAAAGAGGAAGGACATCTCTAAAATCAGAGAAGGAAAACTCTGACCCCAAAAAACCTCCGCTGCCTTGCGGCATACCTCTTCAGGGGAAAGGCTAAGGGAGTAAACCCCGACAGAAAATCCGGAGCCGGAGTCCCTAAGGCGGTTTGACATTGTAGTCAACACCGGCAACTCCTGCGGCGCACCTGAAGCCAAGCTGTATTGACTTTGTCTTTCCCTTGGACCCTTCAGCTGCGAAGAGAGGGGGGGTCTGCTGCATGGGCAACAGCAGACCCTCCATATCACCCTGCCCAGGCTCTGTAGCTTCAGTTTCACTTGAGAGGACACTCCAGCGTCATCGCAAGATGTCGACTCAACACGGGAGGAGACAGATACCGGTTATAAGCTCATCCGATTGGCGAAGGAAACGAGCACCAGGGGTCTCCTCTGACGGTGGGAGAGGTCATCGCACCTCACTGGACAGCTACCGTCTCGCCATGGCTCGCCTGCCCCACTGGGTGCGTGGGGATCAGAGAGGCGCCTCTCGAAAAGTGGGCCACAAAACACCCGCACCAGTTAATTCCAAGCAAACAACAAGAAAGAAGCCTCCGGCTCTTCGCCTCGCTAGCTGGAACATCAGGACCATGTGCCCCGGACTTACTGCAGACCTTCCGTGGATCAAGGGTGCCAGGAAAACCGCTGTCATCGATAGGGAACTGGCACGACTAAACATCGACATTGCGGCTCTACAGGAGACCCGGTTGGCCGACAACGGAACTATCAGAGAAACCAACTACACCTTCTACTGGCAAGGGAAGTCTCCGGACCAACCAAGACAGCATGGTGTTGGGTTCGCTGTGAAGAACACGCTTGTTAACTCCATAGAGCCACCCACAGGAGGCACAGAGAGATTACTTACCCTCCGATTGTCAACAACTTTCGGCCCAGTCAGCATTCTTAGCGCGTATGCCCCAACCCTCTGCGCCACCACCGAAGAGAAAGAACAGTTCTACCATGCACTGGACGAAGCGTTATCCAAGATTCCCAGAAGTAACGCTCTCTATCTCCTTGGAGACTTCAACGCAAGAGTAGGAGCCGACCACATGGCCTGGCCCACCTGCCTCGGAAACTTTGGGAGAGGAAAGATCAATCCCTGGTACCACCATTCTATTCTCTGTTTCTATGAATTCAGCTTTTTTACATTTACATATAATTAATATCAGACCCATCTCAGTGTAATGTCTTCAAAGTCCATCTATGTTGACACAAACAGCAGAAATTCCTTCTTTCTCATGGCTCCATCATATTCGTTATATATTTCCGTTCATCTGTTGGTAATTCCCATATCTTCGCTGTTGTGACTAATGCCACAATAAACACAGAAGGCAGACACCTTCTCAAACATGGGAGGTCGATATGCTGTTTTCATTTCATTTGCACATATACTTAAAGTTGGGATTACTAGATCATATGGTAGTTCTAGTTACTGTTTTTTTCATTCTGTTAGGATCTTCAAATAGTTCCAATATATCTTATGTAATAAGACTAGATTAATCTTGTGAAAATTTAGTAGATTGCACCATGATCTGTAATAACCCGGTATTTTCTAAGTGTCTCAGCAAGTGACTATGTGATTGATAGTGAAAATTGGTGAAAAAGGGCTTAATTATTTCTACTTTTTAAAACACTCACAAATCTACCTTAATTGTATTCAGAGTGTTGTTGTTGTTCTTTTTTGTATATAAGTTATTTAATGTAGTCTCATAAAATGTTAATCCATTCAAAATATTCTTAGAGTGGAAAGAGACTGGTGCTGGATTTGAAGTCCCTTGGTTTTCTATGACTTATTCTTCCGTAAATATAAAGGCAGACTTTGTGAAAATTACTGCTATTTACTTTGGAAATTCTTTTAAACAGATAGATATTAAATCTAAACATATATCTTAGAACATAAATACCCAACATTGTGCAATTGTAAATGCACTTACTACATATAATTCGTGAAGGCATGAATACTGTTACAGTACATTGCATTGTTACCTTTGACTGTTTACACTCAAAGAAAGATCATTCATGTTCAAAGATCATCCAGGACTATGGTACAATCAAGAAGGTTATTCTTTCACAAGCATATCGTAAGGTATAATGTAAATACAAACTTACTTGTAGTACATTACATGTATGGAATATTGTTATGATTAGAACTTTCCAATATTGTTACCGTGTTTTCTAAATTAGTTTATGAGTTGTCATTTATGTTTATTGCTGTGCAGTGAGGCATAAAGATGTCCAATTTAGAAAGAATAATTCTTTAATAAATATGAAATGACACACTTGCCTAATGAAGCTATATCTTTTATTTGATAATTCATATTACATATGTCAAATCTGGCTCATTAAATAAATTTATAGAAAGTTAAACCTAACTTTGGTTTTAATTAGCAATAAGACTTAGCTGGTTAGAGTGTTCTGCTTTTTAAATTAGTGACTCAGTAACACAGGTAGTCTCCACAAAACCAACTGTTAATATGGAGTAACAAATGAAAAAACCATAATCTTAACAAGATTATTATAATAAAGAATCATCAAATAAATTAAAATTATCTTCATTAATTACAAGATTATAACCCTGTTAACTACTCTACATGAAAAGTTGCAATTAAAAAAATATAAAAGAAGAATCTATAGACAGCAATTAAAACTCCAGAGCAAATTAAAAATAGGTAGGGGAAAAATCCTACAAGGATATAATATTTTAGGTAATTTACCTCATAGCACATGTTTTTCTGTAGATTGCCATTTCCATACTAAAGGTGATTGGCCAGAGGGAAGTTTGAGGCAGAGGCTGGGTGGAAGTATGCAAAGGGAGAGGGAATTGGGACATCTGTAATAGTGTAACAACTTTTATAAAAAGGTAAAAAAAAAAAGAAGCATTCTACTTTGGTTTTGAATTTTGTTTTTCAGATTTCCTAAACAGGCATCACTAAAAACTGTAAACTTAGAAATACCCTTATTTAAATATGCCTAGAGCTGTGAATTAATTATGGCCTAAATAAGTTATTAGAACAATATTGTCACTGATGCATTATTTATGGATAGTTGTTGAAAACTTTGTAACCACAAAAGTACTGAAGTGACATTTCCAAAGACATTAACATGAAAATGAGAATTTGGAGAGAAAAAATAATTCAATGTACAGCCTCTTACTAAGATAGTCTTCAATAATGTATACAGTAACTACATATTTTTACTTCTAATATATGCATGTAATATTCATAGGCCTTCTCTAAAGCTTTTGCAAATTAAATTTGCATGTATAAATAAAAAAATAGACACTCAGTGATAGTAAAATTTATGTGATAACAAAATTATATTCAGGCATTATTACCATATACACAATAAATACACTAAGAACAAAATATCTTTCAAAATTGTTATAGACCATGCAAATTTTAAAATAAATATTTATCTACTTTCTTAGTGTGATATTAATAGTTTATATTTTAGATATTCCAAATATAATGATATTAAATTTTAGGTGATCTGTACCTTTTGAAGATTAAATAAAACAGAAAATAAGTAAAAACATTATATTCAGTGAAGCATGTTATTAAATTTCAATATAGCAGAAATCTCAGTTGTTTATATTGTAAGAAAGGATATCATTATGGTATTGTATGAAAAGATTTAACTGAAATTAGCTTCTGAAAAAGGCTGTACAGAAATAATCTTTGAAATAAATGAGAAAAGACAGTAGCTACTGCTATAATCATTGAAAGACGGGGCATACAAAAGTAAAGATAAGTTCACAAGATTTTTATTATGTATTAAATTTCAAATCTTAAATTCTCAAGTCAGAAACTTAGGATGATCCATTATGCATGCTGTGCATATTAAGAAGTAAAATCCAATTAGAGTTTTGCAAGCAGCCATGAAATACAATATATTCTAGTTTTTGTTAATATACATGGTAGCAATGTTTACTTCAAAATTCCACATCCTTTCCCCTTATAGCAAGAAATGGTGTACTAAAATTGAGAAATCATTAGTATTTCATTTCTATTTCATACTTTCAGACTCTCAGACTTCATCAGTTGATTTACATTTTCAGAAAAGCCAAGGCATAATATTCTTTTAAACTATTTGATTTCATAACTTTTTAAAAATCATCCCTGGGGAATTGGAAAGGTTTATTTCTTTCTGGATTTATTTTGAAGCATATATCTTAGGTTATTTTTATAATGTGATACTGTATTATTTCTACTAATACAATTCATGCCCTAGAAACATTGTTTTTGTTTATTTTTCCCATTCAATATCCATTCCACTTTTCAATTTGGCTAAGAGAAACTCAATTGTATTCAGCTAACATTTGTGTCTGCTCCATACTCAGAAGCAAAGTAACATAATTGACATCAGTAATAATTCCTGATTCATCAAAGTCATGTGGTTGCATTCTTGTGACTAATGACTGGTTCAGTGACTAGTTTTAGTCTGCAGATGTGACTTCAGCTGTGGTAGCAGAAACCTAAGAAACATTTTCTTACTCTTAAGGTGGTAGAGGTGATATTACTGAAAAATATGACACTTTGAAACAAAGTGAGTGCACTAAGGGACAGAGAGAAAGAAGGGGAAAATTCTGTGTCCTTGAGGGTTTCATTGTACCACTGATCCCTACTTGCAATCCCTTGTAATATAAGAAATCTATTTATTATTATCGAAACTTTGAATCAGGTCATTCAGTGAGTCTATGACCTTCTACATGTTGCAAATGTTAATAAAATAGATCACTTCAATTATAACCTTCATGTATTAGAACCTAAATAACTATATAATATTTTTGAAATATATCATTTACAAAAAAATAAATTCTAAGAAGAAAAACTGAGATTTTATTTTAAATAGTTTGCACCTGCTTTTATTCCCCTTCCCAATAGCAAGATTTATAGTGTACTGCTTATATTGTAATATTTTGTGTGATGTTGACATCTTTTTGTGGTTTATAATATCTTTTAAACACCGTAGCTCTGTTGCTGTCTTATCTTACCAGTCACACTTACAAGGGCAAAGACTCTGAAATGAGCTCTACCCCTGTGTTCACCTTTATGGATAATTGTTCCATGTGGCAATTTTTAAAACAGCACATTAAAAAATAGAAAATCTGTGACAATGCATCTGGATAAGGAAAGCATAGCAAATGGAACTTTAATACATTTTATTTGAATTTCTTATTTAGGAAGAGTCTTTTTACAATAGTCTCCCTAAAAAGAATGATTTACCATTAATCTATGTCTACATTTCAAGTGCTTATACAAGGTGCCCTTCAGTTTCTTTTCACTTAATTCACATAATTAATTTTTGCATTAATAATTTTAAACAGACTTATAACCAATTACCTTTTAAAGCTGAGACTCGATTCCTAAATACAAACGGTCAGTTTGAGGAGAATACTTATACACTATACTTTAGTCTTGGAGAGTGCAAGATTGATAATAAATTTACAGTAATTTCCTCACTAGTAACCCAATGGGGAAGGTGAGATCTTTAGTCTTGCGGCTCTTCCCTCTGTTACTAGCATCTTTATCTTAATAATAACCATTATTTTTATTTCACAATATTAAATGTCAGTTATGTGTCAAGCACTGGTTTAAGAAGAAATGACAAAGATAAAAGGACCCAGACCTTGTTTCCTTTAGTGGATAGTGCAGGATGCATTATCATCCTTTGTGACATTAAAACACTAAAATTATGGATCTTATACAAAGGCAAGAGCAAGAGGTTTATAGGAGGAAAGACTTCATGGAAAAGGTAACACTCAAGCTAGATACTTAATAATAAATAAGAGGTGTGAAATTTAAGAGAGGGAAGGGTCAATACAAGTAAAGAAAGTAACACAAGGTGATAATTTTAAAGAATAACATTTCATAACCCTTTTAAAGAAATATAAGCATGAAGCAAAATAAAGTCTTTAAAAATAGATTGATTCTGGTTATGTTACTATTTGTAATATTTTCATAATTAAAAAAAAAACATTGATTTTAGGGCAAAAGGAAGAGAGAAAAGGAGAGAAGGAAGGAGAAAGGGGGTAGAGAGAGAGGCATCAAGAGATCAAGGTCATGTGAGAGAGAAACATTGAAACATCCATGGGGCACCTCCCACACATGCCCCAACTGGGAAAGGGACCTGCAACCCAGGTATGTGCCCCCACCAGGAATTTAACCCACAACACCTTGGCACAACAGATGATACTATAGTCAACAGAGTCATCTGGTCATGACACTATTTAAAAGTATTTTTTAAAAGTAGGTAAGTAGAGTTAAAGCAATACTTTTGATATCTTCCAACAGTAAACAAGGTCAATTTTTACAATTTTAGAATGGACACATACTTTATGGATCACAATTTTTCTTTGATTGTCAATTAATTTACTATTTGAGGAAAAATACATAATGTTTATGGAACAGAGTCAGAACTACCACAAACAAGAAAATTATATATACTTCCTTTCTGAGCACAGCTAATAGGATACAAAGGGATAAAAGACTACTATAGAAATATGTTAAGATTCTTTCTTCATATTAATATTTTTATGTTGTTTATCCACTTTGCAGTTTGGGATATTTTAAAACTGCATTATCATATCTACCAAATTGTGAGCTTCTTTCACAGAAAGATTACTCATGTTTATGCCTTCTGAAAGAAGTTGTTGAACTACTTTATATATAATTGGTGTTCAATAAATGTTTATTCAATTGAATTTATTGCTTTTCTAATACATGGTCTTCTCTTTGTCTATGCAGAAAACTGTTAAATCAATACATATAGCTATTGTACTACATTTTAACTCTCTAAAGTACAGTACAATAGTATTTTCCTAAAAGAGATTTAATAGCTTTTTATGCTGTCTCTTGGGTGCATTGCTATGTGGTATATGTGTATCTGTATGTGTATACATATAATAGCTTTTTAAAACTCATAAAATAAAAGAGAACTTACTTCAAAGAGGTAAGAAGGAAAAGATAATATTGATGGCATTTGTATTTTTCATCAATTATAACCTACTATAACAATTTAGAAAGTTTTTCATTTAAAACATTTGATGTGTAATTTTTCATTGTATTGCACTAAAACTTTATATTTTGTTTTTGTCTGTGTTAGTATTAACTAATTATGTTTGTACTTGGCTTATATTTTTACTTATATAGCCCCTTATCCCACCAAAAGGGACAAACATCAATGGACACGTTATTTTTAACTCATGTTTACTACATATACTAGAGTGAAAAGTTATTTACCTGTCCGTATTTCATTATATGTCTAAACAAGAAAGATGTTTTAAATTTACTTTTAAAATTAAAATTATAACATTTTTTGAAATCATTGTATTAAGTCCAGTCTGTTTTCCCCTAGAGAATTCAAAACCATTGTGAAAAAATGTTTTCTCTCTCTTTCCTACAAAACTATTTAAGTGCTAGCATATCTTGGAATATAACTTCTTTCTCACATTTACTCTTTCATTCTGCTTGGGTTTAGACTTATAGTCAGATTCATGTAACTGTTTAGATCTAAATTTACATTTCTATAGCTGAGTCACAGTTTTATCTACCCGAGCTGGTAAAATTCTTTCAACATCTCCAAAATACAAAAAGTATAATATCCATTAAATGCTCCATCTTCTCAACATTCAACAATTCATCGTAATAGATAAGTCTGTTATAACATGGTGACTATATAACTTTCTAGTTATATACAAAATTATCCCTTGATTCTATAAGACTTCTGATTACTATTTTATATGAAATATTATTCTCCCTCAACTGTTAAAATATTGACTCCAATTGTTGCTAAAACCCATAAATCTCACCTAAAACTTTGTGTTGCCAAAAATGGCAAATACATTAAGAAAACTGTGATTAAATTTCTTGGCATTCAACTAATTCATTCCACTTGTTAAGAATTTGTCATAAATAAAATGAATTAATCAGAAAAACTATGCCATCAGGTCATAGTTAGAAAAGATACTATATACATTCTTGTGCTAAAGTGCAAATTTACAACCTAATACTCTTGATCTATTCTCAGTATATGGATTCAGAAATATTTATGTATTCAAGTACCGACTATTTGTGATGACTACAATTCTGGTCCATCAGATTTCCTAAGCATGATATAAATTTAAGGCATTTGACTTAACCTTACATCTCTATGCCATCTTTATCCTCCCTTCCTTTCTGCACAAACTATTTTGAGCACAAGAGTAGTGGAGAACATGAAAAGCAGAAAAATATGGGCTTTTAAAAATATATGTAGGGTGGGGCAAAAGTAGGTTTACAGTTGTTTATATGAAAAATAATACAATTAATAATAATAATACAAGAATAAATGTTGTTTCCCTACTCATAACCATACACCTGCTTTTGCCACACCCTATATGTATGTGTGTGTGTGTATGTGTGTGTATGTATTCCACTTAAATTTACATTGATAAAATACAAGTTAAATGCAATGCATGAGCTGTTATTCTCACTATGTCATTCTCTCAACTATGGTTGAAGAACTAAGTGAAAACAAGACAATGAATCCCCAATTATACACAAATGCAAAGGACTAACATGGAATTTTTGCATATTTAAGGCAATCATTTTTCGAACATTTTTAAAAAGCAATCTTGGAAGCTGGGAAGAAAGAAAAGAGAAAAGGAAAGAAGGAAGCAAGCAAGGAAGGAAACAGCATACTGATTAAACTTATAACAAAGTGAATGTACTTCAGGGGAAGATGAAGATATTTCAGGTGTTAGAAAAATTCACTCTTAGTGCTTTGATATAAGATATTATCTAAAGAATTTTTAGGGATAGTTTACATATATGCTTGAAAAAGCTAATATGCTGCTGCTCATGTAAAATAGCCATATGTAGGACAAAATGATACCATTTAATTTATCAGAGATTTTTTATATTAAAATAGTAATCTAGTGAACCAAAAATATTTGTTCACACTCAGAAAAATACTTTTATTTTCACCAATTTCAATTCTGCCTATGTATTTTCATTTGAAATTTATCACCGAGGTTTGGAGTGGGGATAAAGAAAAAACTGCACATACACACACACATTCCCTTCTTCTATACACATGAAATCAATTTAGAAAACACATTTTCTAAAGTGACTGAAAGCGGCCTGATTTAGCTATAGTCTGTGTTACAGCCTTTTATTTTCTCATCATCTTCTGAGATGTTCCATGATATCTATGTTCATGTTTCTTGCTCAAAGTGAAAAGAATATACCACTGTATGCATGTATGTATTTTTCCTCTCTTCTTTCTTGGGAGATCATTTTACTAATTTACCTTTACTATTATATGTAAGTACATATAATATTTTGCATTTCATAAATCTATCCTTTTTCTGCTTCTGTTCTCATTATTAATCATCTTAATTTGGAACATATGAATTTAAAATCTATCCT
Source organism: Furipterus horrens (assembly GCF_987537825.1). Taxonomy (NCBI): domain Eukaryota; kingdom Metazoa; phylum Chordata; class Mammalia; order Chiroptera; family Furipteridae; genus Furipterus; species Furipterus horrens. The sequence goes on along the minus strand of NW_028327182.1, from coordinate 30,405,563 downwards.
TGCTACAAACTTTAGTTTGTTGTTCCTAACCAGGAAGCAATTCTCTTCATATTGAAGAGTCCTTAGCTACTAACATGAAGCAAGATTTAAGTACCCACATAACAAGATCATTCTGATATGACAAGGTTGAAGGTTCAATCCCCAGTCAGGACATTTACAAGATTCAACCAATGAATGCATAAATAAGTGGAACAAGAAAACTCGATATCTCTCTCTCTCTCTCTGCAAATTAATGAATAAAAAGAAAAAAGTGTAATAATTTGAGATTTCTGAGAAGATTTAAAAATGATAAAATGGACTCATGGACATGGGCAATATGTGGTGATTGCAGGGGGCTAGATAGCAATGGAAAAATACAATAAAAATAAAAATAAGAAAATATGAAAAATAAGACAAAAAGAGGTTTATTCTGCTTGAATTTTCCTGGGTTACAGGTATGTGGAAAAGTTGCATCAGCATATGAATATTTATATAATTTATTATTCTTATTTAAGAAATTTGGAAAAAATACTTAACCCTAAGGATACTATTAAAAATAGTTCTGAGAAGGGTGTTTAAAGAGAAAGAAAAGATTTCTGGTTTCATATTTCATCAAAAAGATAATTTAAAATACAACAACTGCTAGCGATCCATCATACAAATAAATAAGGAATACTATCACTATGTGGTACTTGAAGAATTTAACACATTTGAGTATGTTTTATGTTATTTTCTACTTTAAAATTGATGCATTACCCTTAGAGATTTATAACAATTTTCAGAGGTATTTAAAATGTATTTATTCATGTACTTAAATAATCTTGCCACAATGAACTATTGTACAATGTGTATACGTTGAGATCCTTTATTCTGGCTTGAGAATAAATAAATAAATAAATAACAACCCCTGTTTGTCAAAATGTTCACATTGTCAGAAATAATAAAAATATATTATTTCAAAACACAAATTCCTAAGTGTATTTGAATATCAATATGCTAACTAGCATATTATTAGCTTATTTAATAAAATAGCAGTGAGAATGGAGACTGGCAAAGATGGATGAGACAAAATATGTTAGACTAAATGTGTTAAATTTAGAACCAGCAAGCAAGGTCATGTTAATACAATGTTTCTTGGTTCCAGAATCAAAAAAAAATAAAATAAAAAATAAAGTGAAAATAAGAATTACTGAAAAATGTACCATTTATTTTCAAGGTATGGTTTATTTTCACATTATGTCAAGAGTATCAGCATGTAAACTTTGCACAAACTAAATAGAAAATGAAATGGAATTTGACATATTTGATAATTTTGAATTTAAACAAATATTATGCATGACAGAAATAGGAATCAGTAAGTGTAAAATGGTGACTCAAGAATAGTGCACTCTAATAGCCTGAAATTATATTTATTGAAATGAGATGACATGGTTTTAATTTTTATCTGTGCCTAAATCAATTATTCTATAAAAAGAAACAACAATATTTTACCTTAATCATGTGTGCAAGTATTATAAATTCAAGTTAAATATGAAATTCACACCGAGTATAATTTGCATTTTTCTCATATATAAATGTGTGGTGATTCCATGAAACTATACTAATTCATCACTAGCAAGATTATTTAGAGAAAAAGTAAAGTTAAAACTATCTGACAATTAGTGTCTCCTGCCACTTTGCAGAATGCCTTACCCATTTTAGCAAAGATTTAAAAACAAACAAACAAACAAACCTGTCATATTCTTAGTATTCTGCCAAGTAAAAACTTGGTTTAACTGTAGAAGAGCTTTCTGCTGCTTGTGTTCACAAGCTTTGATAACAGGAGACATGCCACAATTGAGAACAAAATGATAATGACAGTCACACACTGCTTCAACTTGTCAGTGCAATAGCCACTTGGAGATTAAACCACTTTTGTAACTATGAAGAAATATTTTAGACACTGTGAATACTTTCATGCTTTTCAGAAAACCCACCTACCTCTTAAGAAATAGGAAGATTCAGCAATTTTGTTTTTACACATGAAATCAATAAATGCCCTGATTTTGGGAATCCAGCTATGCAAGCTTTTGCTATGGGCTGGATACTAAAAACAAAGCAAAAGGCCTGTATTGAAATTCACTGTGTAGATAATATTGTTTAGCATGCTCTGCCAACATAACATGCACAGATGATACACAGAACAAGTTACTCTACAAATAGTACCATAATCTGAAAATATAATCCAATATCAAAGGGCAGACAATTTCATGGGTGGTGATCCATACTGGCCACCAAAGGAAACTAGAAATGTCTTATATGCATAGTCAGACTTTTAAGGCTAATGTCATAGAAAGTATTACTGCCAAAGACAGAATCAGTGAAAGCTGTAAACCAATGTTCTTTCTAAGCATGACATGTGAATTTAAGCTCCAAAGTACGAAGTCTGTGCCTGTGTCACTATTGTCTGCGTACCACTCTGAATATTCTCATATACTGTAAAAGCATACAGACATATAAGACAACACATATTTGCTATGATCAAACTAATCTATATATTAAACCAGAATACATGGCATCAAGTGATTCTTTCTTCTTTCTCTCCTCCCCTTTTTCTCTCCCTCTCTCTCTCATGCTGTCTGCATGTATATGTTTAATCAGTTTACTAGGTGGAAAATCAAACGCTAGTATGCCAAGGTCCAACGCAATACCGCCTTATCTGTGCTCTTCTGCAATGTGAATTTGTTACATCTAATCAATAAATGAAGTTAATTTTTGCATCCTCTTTAGCATAAATTGATCCATGTATCTACTTTGGCAAACAGCATGGGTGAATGTGATACTATGGCAGACCCAGACATGTCTTTTTGTGCTAGCTTCCGCCTCTGCTTCTCAGAACATTCTCTCTTACTATATTTCCTCTTAGAATGAGGGAGTGTAGAGGTACAAGTTACATGGAGCAGCCAAATGAAGATGCTACAGTCAGTACCCTTAGCTGAGCTCCCATCCAGCAGCCGGCATCAAATGCCACCCTTCTGAATCAACTGTCTTAGCCAACCAGCACTACTGAGCTTTCAGATTATTGGTGCCTCAGCAGATATCTGGTTACAGTACATGCTAAACTCAAGGGAAAAACTGCTCTGCTGAGTCCACTCAGCCTATACATTTGTAAGAGAGTTATTTTAATCTATTAAATTTCAGTATTAAGGCATAATAATAGTGGACTAGTAAGAAAGTAGTCGCAGTGCAGATAACTGAAAACAAAAAACAAACAAACAAAAGAAAACCCAGAGGTTAGAAAATGTAAAATATTAACGGGTGTATTTGTTTTTGTTGATGTAAACAGAAATGAAAATGGTGGAAGTGTCTTAAAATTAGGAGAGGGTAAGAAAGGAATGTTGTGAAAGAATAAAACAAAGAACACTGGAGGTGGGAGCATGTGGGGGTTCACACTGAGTCAATTTACTTCCTAGGAAAGAGAATACATGACATAACAACAAAAATCAGTTCACTGAATCATGAAAGAAGAAAATGCAGGGCAGGGTGTGCATGTTCTAGAAAGTCAGAAGAGTTCATGATAGTTATGTTCCTTGAGAATTGAGTTTTGTACTCTGGGTAGAATGAGTTTATATAGCTAGATACAGTTTGTTAAACAAGTGCCCTTATTCATTCTCCAGGAAGGAGCTTCCAAGGTTAGTTAAGTAAAAGCCTAACATTCCACAGATGCACAAAAATTTTAGTAATTTTTCAGCTTTCTCTGATGGGTTACACAAAGTTCATGGCATTTTGTGCTGCTATTGTTTTAATAGCTTGACGTGGTTAGAGACATCTATGAAGAACACAGTATTCAGTTGAAATATTTCCAAGCAAGGTGAAAAGCTTCCTTTTATAATAAACAAATGTCACCAGATTTTATAATCTCTTCCTGTCATCTTGTATTTTTTCCTGAACTCCTCAAATATCTATCAAAATACTAATCTGTTTTATTTATTTTATTTTATTGTTGTTTAATTACAATTGCCCCAATTTTCCCTCCGTTGCTTTCCCCTGCCATCCCAGGCGATCTTCACCCTGAAGTCCATGTCTGTGGGTCCATTATACTTGTTGCTTGACTAGACCCTTCCTCTTCTTTCCCCCCATTACCTGCTTCTCTCTCCCCTCTAATTGCTGTCAGTTTGTTCCTTATTTCCATGTCTCTGTTTCGCTAGTTTATTTGTTTTGTTCATTAGGTTCCACTTATAGGTGAGATCATAAGGTATTTGTCTTTTACCTCCTATATTATTTCACTTAGCATAATACTAATCTATTTTAAATGATGTTAAGAAGCATCAAACTCTGAAAATTTTAAAAAACACATTCAACTTACTATACTTCAACAAAGTATATAGTGTATGCAACCCTCTTGAGATTTATGATGTCCAAGAATAAGGTGTGATCTCCAACATTTAGAAAATTAATAAAATAATTCTATTTCAAATCACACAAAATAATCTGCTGAATCAAGAGTAATATTGAAAGCAAGCCTGGTGTTAACATAGAGATGAAAAATAGCTAAAACAGGGGAGTATTCTTAGTTTTTTCAAAGTCCAAGTTGTTGATGTGGTATTTTCTGTAACACCAACAGAATTTAGTCATTCATAGTGTATTCATCACTATGATGATGCTCACATGATGTTACACAAAGTCAGATTGAATTACATGGGAAAGATTCTTTAAAGAAAAGCACTAGAAGATGATTCCACATGTAGCACATGGAACTCAAATGTTTTAAGTTATTAATAATCACTGTTGTTACTTAATATATTTTGTGACAAATGTATGTCACAAAATTACATTAACCTGCTTGTCTCAAATATCACTTCGTCCTCTGCTTGCTCTGTCACCCATAAAACAAAAATTCAATAACTTACTGGCCATGGACTTTCCAAAAGATTATCTACTTTCCAGAATTGTAAATCATGAGATTATTATTATTAATGGTTAACTCTCAATGCACCTAAATAGACACTCTTCCAAGGAGGACATAGAGATGGCCCACAGACATATGAAAAAATGCTCAGCATCACAAGCCATCAGAGAGATGCAAATTAAATGCACGATGAGATAAAACCTCACACCTGCCAAGATGGCCATTGTTAATAAAGCAACAAAGAACAAATGTTGGCCAGGATATGGAGAAAGGGGAACCTTAGTGCACTATTGCTGGGAATGCAGACTGGTGCAGCCTCTGTGGGAAACAGTATGGGATTTCTTCAGAGAAGTAAATTTTAATCACTGGAGGAATAATTGCAATTCCATATTTACTTGTAAAGCAATAACCATGTGCTTTATAGAATAAAAACAAAAAACAAAAAACTGCATCACATATAAAGGTGACAACATTTTATTAAGATGGTTACAAAAAGAATCCTATCACCTACCAAGCAATAAAACTGAACACATTAGAAATTGCCAAATTCCACAGAGTAGAAAAACAAAAATTTTAAGCAACCAAAAAGTGTTATGACTATTTTGTGGATTGTGAATTAAAACTAAGGCATTATATCATAATTTAATTGAGACCATTTCTTTTCTTACTGCATGGTATACAGCCTAATCCTCCATTCTGCAATCAATGAGCCTATGAGTCAATAAAATATAAAATGCACAGCAAATAACCAAAACAAACTAAAAAAAAAAGGAAAAAGTAATTGGTAGAATGACACCAACTAGAAATCCTATAAATATAACAATATGTAATGTATTCTCTAGTAAAAGGTCTCACCAGGACTGATCCTGGTATTCAAAATAAATAAATTATGAAACAACATTTTCTGTCATTAAACACCTTGGACATAATGAGAAAAAAAATGTAGTTGTAAGCTTCTTGTGCCTAAGGGCAGGGGAAGATGAGAAATATTCCTGAATTTTACATTACATAAGAGTTGGGAAAAAACTTCATATTACTAAACAACAAGTTTAGAATTTTCCCATATTTATTTTTTTATGTCTTTTTTTCTTACTAAAAGAAATAATCCAAGAGAGATGGTGTTTGCTTTGCTCTGGCACTGTTGTGGGTGCTCAAAAAAGTGCCTTACACAGAACAGGCAGTAAGTATAAAAATACAAACTTTTTTTGGCAATTGCTGTTTGAAAAGAAATATCACACATGTAGTATGCAATGTTATTATCAATATTACTAAAATTTTATGAGTATTATATGTAAAATATAAAAATATATTTTAAACAACATTTTAAATAAATGCTGCAGTTTTAGGAAGAAATATCACCATCACCATCATTATTATAACAGTAACAACAACTTTCATTCACAGATTTCAGCTCTGCTGAATTTCTTCAGGTGTTGCACATAATCAAGTTGGTTCCTGGATATGAAAGTGACTCAGGAATCAAGTTACACCCAAGATTTCCTTCAGATATTTGAAAAGCTTCTTTGAATGCTTGCAATCATTGTATGCTCTTGAAATTGTAGGTTCTGGAACAAAGTAGACATAGCAACATAGCATTGTATTTAAATAGATTTCACTTTTAGAAAGAAAATGCAGAGAAAGAAAGTGAAATATACACTTTAGCAGTTATAGAATATTTGAAAAATAAATATTAGTAGATTCAAAATTAATATATTGAAAAATCAGATGACTTGGATTAATACATAGATTATAAAAATGTTTAATTTATGAAGTATATGACATTAAATAAGCATTTGATTTCTATTTCCTTATCTGTAAAAAAGATTTAGCAGTAAGAATTTCCAGAGCTCTTGTGACAATAAAAACATAATGTATGTGAAAGCATCTTGTGATCTTTAAAGCACCATAAAAAAAAGTTATTGTTTCAATTATTCAAAACAGGAGCCAGAAAGGTTATTCCTGTGTGGCAGTCTGGTGTGATAATAAATGAGTAAATTCAGACAGACATAAGTGGGACACAAATCCACTAACACATTCTACAAATAGAATGCATGGTCTCTAAGCAGTTAGAACTAAATTTAGATTACTAACATATAACCTTTAAAGAGAAAGCAATAGAAGAAAGAGAAAACAATTGCATTGCCATACTCTTCAAGTAATTATAACCATTAAGACTAATACAGTAGATTCAAAAGAATTTAATTTTATTGTTAATGTACAAAGGAAATATTCTCCAGTTTTAATTAAATTAAATTAAAGACACTTTAAAGTATACTTATTTTTCTTTCTGAATTAATTTTTTAAAGTTAGTAGTAGTGAGAAAATTAACATTTTTAATGACATCTCTAATTGCAGATATTATTTCTCCTACAAAACTGGAAAGATTGTTAATAGGAAGACTTTTAAGTAATATTGAATATAACTAGTTCTCTAAATGATAGGCTTAACTAAAGAATTTATTTGAAAATAAACTATGTCTTATAGTTAGTTGGGAATATTTTATAAACTGTGGAATTAAGCTATTTTCTATAAATCAGTACCAATTATTTGCAAATACATTGCTTGAAAGAAAATTCAATTTTTAATGAGGATGCTTTATATTCAAATTCATTGTTCATAAAATGTAAATTGTAATATAATTTACCAGTAGTTTTGTTTTTATTTTTGTTTCCAAATGGTGTAGAGAGTTAGCCTTTAGTGACCTGTGTAAAAAATTCTGGCTAAATTTCAACTGTTTTAATTACATTCTTTCAATTGGTCTCTGGCATCCAATTTCAATAGACTTGTTCCTATCTTTATAAAAGGTGTCTTTTGTGATATCATCTTTCCAGGAAGACAAATTATGAGAGCAATGGCTGAGTTTAGTTTCTTGTAAATCACTCACCCCAGGTGTCGGACATCAGGAAAATAAATCATCCTTAGAGTTAAATTGATTTTTCACTGTGTTTTATTTTTTTTTAAGATAAAACTTTATAGAGAAGGACTGTCTCCTTAATTAGAGTCTGATAAGTCTTCACCCAAGAAGATAATAAGAAAAAGGCTTTTTTGACCTCAGAGTAAGGTTTAGATAAAAAACAGGTAATAAGATTCATTGCTAATGTGCTATCTGGTGAATAGCACTGGATAGTTGGGAACAAAATATATTTTGAGAAGATAAAATTGAAAAGAAATATTGATTTTCATAATAAACATAGACCACAGGAAAAGATCATGAAAGTAATGTTATCATGGGAAGAAAAATGAAGTGTTAGGATTACAAAGTGCTGGAATGCCATAATATTAGCTCAATGAACTAAATTATTGAGAACTAGTTTTGTAGCTACCTCAACAGGGCTTTATTTGCATACATACAATCATAGTTTACAGAGAGGATTGATAAAAACAAATTTATTTTGCCCAATCCCATAGTATCCTGATTATCTTTATCCTTAAGGTAGCAAATAATATACTTTTGAAACAATAATAAGATATTTTATCCTCATATAGCTTTTCAGAAAGAATATGTTGTTCCCAGAACTACACAGAAAATAGAACTTCCTTTAAAGGGGTTCTCCTATGACTAGTTTTATTACTTGCATGGAGATCAAAACTAAGCTCTCCAATCATCATGAAATCTAGGTGCTTCTCTAGGAGTCAGGGAATCATCAAAACATTCTTCAGTGCAGATATTTCTCAACCAAATATTGTCTAGAATACCTCATTTAGAAGGATGACTGTCCTTTCCATGAACTGTATCTCTAAAAATATTCCTAAACCTTTTTCCAATTCTAAAAACAGATGTCCATGAATATTGGCAATGCTACCATAGTTAGGTTCCTTCAGATATACTGGGCATAAACTATTATGTTACAATTTTATATACAATACAACTTGGCTGAGAGGTGCACCTGCTATTCTTTTTCTAAGAAAATAATAGGTTACAAAGTACTTTTTAAAAATAAAAAGTTATTAAATTATTTCTTTGTGCATTTATCCATTAAAAATTGAACAGATTAAATATTATTTTAATGGATAGGTTATTGGCAAAGAACACTAATATAAATTATTGTGGAAAATTTAGTACATTTGTGATTAATACAAGGAATTGAAGAAGTGTCTATCAGAAATGTTTCTCAGCATCGGCCTGCGAGCCAAGTGTCGCTGGTTCAATCCCCAGTCAGGGCACAAGACTAGAGTGCACGTCAGGTCCCCAGTTGGGGGCACGACTGAAAGACAACCACATAGTGATGTTTCTCTCCCTCTCTTTCTCCTTTCCCTTCTCTCTAAAAATAAATAAATAAACAAACAAACAAATAAATTATTAAAAAATAAAAATAAATAAAAAGAAATATTTCTCAATAAATTTTACAGATGATTTTTACGACATTTTGATTTTAATGATAAGTTGGTGAAGCACTTTAAGATTATATTTTCCAAGTATATTTTAGATTCTAATCACATATAATTATGTCTAAACCTAAATTATGAAAAAATATAGATACTACACCTACTCATACAAAGCACAGAGAATGATTTCTGCAACATAGTAATCATTTGATAACTTAATAAATATTGGTTAATGAGTAACTGAAAAAAGACATTTTCATTTTCGACAGAGGTGATATTGTGATTTCAGAGTGAGAGGTTTTATATTATGTGGGCAGGATGTGATGTCCAGGCTTGTTAGGGTTTTCTTTTCTTTTTTTTTTTTTTTTTTTTAACATTTCTTGATTTATTAGCCCATTTAGCAAATCTTTGTTAAATACTTATAATAACACAATAAGTGTACTAGACATGACTCTGGAAGGGTTAAAATTGTAAGCTTTATGCTGGCCCTCAATGTATCTATCTATATATATTGGAGAATACAGAGAAGTAAAGTGGAATTATTGGATTCCAGGTAAGAAATTCACAAAAATTACTCTCATGATAGTGCTTTATAAAATGAAATGCTATTTTATGTATTTATAATTTGCTGGTTGCCTGCATGAGTCACTTCCTCACAGTGGTTAGTTCTGGTGTAGAAACCACATTAGATGAGAAATTGGTAATCATCTAACTCAAGCAGATGTAACTGGATATTCTTAAGGGATGCTTTCATCAGGCCTTGAGTTTGGAAAATATTTCTCTTTCATACTTAAAGAATAATTTCAATCTAAAGAGTGCTGCACATTAAGTAAATATTTATTAAATATCTACTATCCATGTCAAAACAACTTTTTAGATCAGCAATGCCAAATTAGTGTAACATGCATAACAATAACCTGTATGCTATTAACTCATTTCCAATGTATTAATTACCCACTGTGAGACACTGCAAATTGAAGAAGGTCATAGCAATAGAAAAGACAGACATGGGTTGGACTTCAGTATGTTCATACAATTACTTTAGGATAATATATTTTTCTCATATCACAGTGTCTGGCCATAAACATAACTGCTTAAAATATTCAGCTACATAATTTTATCTAAACATTAGTTAGTTCTTAATAAGGGTTGTTAAAATAGATTCCCCCCAAATCTGCATGTTGTATTTTAATTATAAAGTAAAAACTTTAAAAAAATATATAAATGTATATCTTTTCAGAAATATACACAAATATATACTGGGTATTTTTATTCTTTAAAAAAATCTCTTGCCCATATTTCCTTTTTTTAAAAAATTTAATTAAAAACTTTTAAAAATGTTATTTGACTTATATAATTTAATATCAATGTGCTCTATAGTCACTATGTACTTGTTATTAGAATTCTATTCTTAGTGAAAAGACAGAGACTTTTATAAAGACATTAACTTTTGCCAACTAAAATATATAATAAAATTACTGATGTAACAAGGCAATAACTATATATATTCCATTCTATTCAGATAATAAGGGTTTAAACCGAAGAATTTATATAATTTTTCAAAATATTTTTATAATTACAGCTCAATTCTAAAAATTTTAATATGATACAAGCAGCTAAGTGCTTTAGGCTTAGACTTCTATTTCTTTTTCTGTTGTTGAATATTGAAAATATTAAATAAAAATACTTTATTCAACATAAAATGTCCATGTATTCAATGATACTGTTTTCTACTAAATTAGGTGATCATCTTAGCTATCACCAGATATGGGATAAAAACTGCAAAATATCTAAGAGATTTATTTATCTAAATATATTTGTTACCACTTCCTTTGCCCACCTCCAAGTATTTGTAGAAAATATAAAGTTAAACATATATAATTAACCTAGAACCTGTCCTGTAACACAGAATAGAATTGATAGATTCAGTTCATGTTGGAAGCTAAAGTTCTTACCCATAAGTTCATTTCTGAAGGTATTTTTGGGAAAAACAAATTGGGAAAGAGGTAGGTCTATCTCCTAGTGGAACAGCAGTTTACCCTTATGTTCTTCATAAGCAATACAAACTGCCATGCACTTTAGTTAAGTGTTTTAATGTTCCTCATAATATTTCTTTAAGAAAAATAAACATGTTTTACTAAAAATAATTGAAAACCATTGATTTAATATTATACTTTAAAAAAAAGATTTTATTTATTTATTTTTAGTAAGAGGGGAATGGAGGGAGAAAGTGAGGGAGAGAAACATCAATGTGTGGTTGCCTCTTGTGCACCCACAACTGGGGACCTGGCCCGCAACCCAGGCATGTGCCCTGACTGGGAATTGAACCGGCAACCCTTTGGTTCACAGGCTGATGCTCAATCCAGTGAGCCACACCAGCCAGGGCTCTAATATTACACTTGATTGATATTAGTATAAGGTTTCTAGTTCTCATGGATTGTTAGTTTTCTAGATTATAGACTAAAATAATGTTAGGCTCGAATCAATAATATTGTCAATGAGTGTATAAAAAGCGGGGCACACTAAAACTATAAGCTATTGTTATGACAAAGCAGTCAAGTGGTATGCACCATAGGCACAGTTAGCAAGCAATCTTATTTAGATCATTTTTATATCTTTTAAAATGTTGCTAAATATAAACATCTACATTTCATGTATCTCCTTATGTTAATTTACTTCACATACATTGGGGGAAAATATCAATAGACTTTTCATACAGCAATGTTAGTGTTCTGTTTTTTGTTTGTGTTTTTTTGCCTTATCATAGCATAAAACCTTAACAGCAACCCAGTAAGATATTATTATTTTATTACACATGAAGAAATCCCATCTTTTAGAGGTCAATTAACTCTCCCAGGGGCACACAGCAAGAAACATGTTTCCGGTTTCCTTCAGTAGATTTTAATATCCTCAGCAAAACTTTCTATACACTTAGCATGGTGCTTCACAAGAGTGTGGAGTCAATAAATCTTCTTGACTGACTGATCTCTAATTACAGCTGATCAGAGCAACTCTAAACAAGTAAGATTAGCATAACATGTCCTAATTTTACTTTTCCAGTCATAATAAAATACTGGAGAGGATACAGTGATTAAGTAAGTCCCACATGAATCTTCATAAAATAAACAAACAAACAAAAAAAGAGAAGCAACGAAGAGACTTCTTTTTCAGAAATACTAGAAAGATACTTATTACTCTGGTTCTTATAGATGAAGAAATGGCGATCCTTAGAATATAAATTAGATCTTGTAGAGCTAATTCATGTGTACACCAGGAAACACTAAGCTGTACTTTTTATAAGATGAAGCCTGTCTTGGCTGGGTGAAGTGTTGGCCCATACACAAAAAGGCTGCGGGTTCCATCGCTGTCAGGGCACATACTTGGGTTATAGGTTCGATCCCCAGTCAGGGCACGTGTGAGAGGTGACCGGTCGCCCTTCACCTTTATCACCCAACTCCCCATCCCCCTCTTATTTGGCAATTACCTTTTTGGTTTCTGTTTCTGTGAGTCTGTTTTTGTTTTGCTTTGTTCGCTTTTCCTTCCTTTTTTTTCTTTTTTAGATTCCACATGTAAATAAGACCAAAAGTTTTTTATCTTTGCCTGACTTATTTCATTTAGCATTATACCCTCTAAGTCCACTCATTGGCTATTTGAAAGAGGTTTTTTTCTTTTTTTTTCCTCCCTCAGTTTGATAATCTTAAACATGTGCCCGGGGTAAGAAGAGGAACTCTATTTGGCCTCAGAAGCCCACTTTATGTTTGATTTTATTTGAACACAATGGTATAACCCAAAGTAGCAACATTGTTAAGCTGGAATTGGACCAAATACTCCAGACTTACATGAATCGGGTGTTCTCAGATTCCTAGGAGTAGGCTTGGACTAAATGACCTCAGGAGATTCAGAAAAGGGAGAAGGAAGTACATTTCAAAGCACCCTTATGATGTCAGTAATAAGAGTCACAAAATTGAATAGATGATGTTTATATGTTTATATTGTTTTGCTTGTTACTAAAATAATTAAAAAATGAAAAGAGTGAAGAAGACTTTTATAATTTCTGGGTTATGTTGGTATGTTCTTAGCTCATCAATTCTTTCTGAGATAGAACTAATTGTTGGTTCTATTAGTTCCAGTATATATAAACAATTAAGGTAGAACAAATAGGCATGTGTAGCCTGTAATTTTTTATAAAGTGCTTCTAATTTCAGCTACTTCTGACATTGAATATATGAATAGATAAAAGATACTTGTGCCTTGATACAGAAATCTGTTGCCAAAGTCAGAGGGAGGCTGCCCATTTTTTGCATTTAAATGTACCATAGAATATGTTTAATTTGTATCTACTGTAGATTTTCACTTATCTTTAGGTATTATGCATAATTTTAAAGAAAATATGTCTAAATACATAAATTATCTGGTGTGTAGTGTCATGCCTTACTTCAGAGCTATGATTGATAAAGTAGCAGCGGAGTGGTGAGCAAAGTAAAAGATGTGGAAAAGATAAATTACAAAAAACATAAACAGTATAATTAGCTTCCAGATCTCACATGTATAGCAAAATGTAAAATTAAAAATATTATAATTATGAGCAAAATTAAATATAATTAAAACAAAATATGAAGGCTGTAAACAACCCGAGTCCACTTCACTTATCACTATTCTTATTTCACTCAGTTTAGCAGTCTGAATCCTGAGATGATTTGAGTTTGAAATATCTCAAATAAACAAACAAAACAGCTTCTGAATATTACTTATGCAACAACAGTAAGTACAATGGTTTAATTATGGTAAATATTTCATAACAATTTATAAATATAAATTATATCTGTATCTGTAATAGTTTATTGTCACTATACCATCAATTAAGCATTTGTGCTAAATATTAGGAAAACAAATTAAACAAAAACTACTACACAATCTCTTCTAAATAAATCAATAATTGTACTCTTAATATTTTTCATATTTTCTTTAAAAATAAAGAATGAAATTTATATTGTTTTAGACATGAAACAATAATATAAGTGTAATTGCAGGGAATTTCAAAGGAGATTATTCTGTCTTAAATAATTCAGTGTGGAATTGAATTGTATTTCATGTAATAATCTCTTTGAGAGATCTCTAAAATGATAAAGTATAAGTTAAGACATCTGTGTCTTCCTGATTAAATTATTAATGACAAACTTGAAAGTGTTATACTGTTAGCTCTGAACCTAAAAATTGTGTAAGTAGCAGATTTTTTTTTCTAAAAAGGAATGGGCAGGATATATGGTTTGTTACATACATTCTTTATATATTACAAATATCACTTGGTATGCACATTGATTAAGAAAGCATATTTAAGTAAGAGAGTTAAATGAAGTATGCTAATATGTAATGATTCTAAACTACCACAGGGTGGTAGGAGATTCACTTTCCACAACATTTATCTAATTGGCAGAACTAATTGCTTTGCTACACTTCTACCACAATCAAATCCTTTATTAGAAACTATATCATTGTAACAAGTGGGAATGAAATTTCAGAGACAAAATGATGCCTTAAGATACGCTATACTTAAACAAAAGTCCAACTCAACTAGAAAAGACAAGTGTGCATATATATTATAACTCTGGATCCTTTCATTGTTTGCATGTTTTCTGGTTTTTTGTTTTCATAGAAGACAATTTACCTTTAATGATTAATGTATGAGAAATACAAAGGACATTTAAAACAAATTTATCATATCATTTATAAGTTATGTCAATTAACTGATTAGTTCATTACAATACCCAGTTCCAATATGGAAATATACATGCATATGTTATTAAATCATAATTTTAGAGTTAGAAAAAACACATAAACATATAGGGCATAATTTTCTTATTTTACAGATACATAAAATACATCAAGGATATGTTATACAGATCACATATGGAAGAAATAACTAGTAACTAAGTCTGTTCAAATCAAGTTATTTATTGTATTGATAACAATGCACATGAATATAGTTATCTAGAGATTTTTATCATCATAATTAAAGACATGCAGGGCACTGGGATCATGAAATATGGATGTAATGGGGATAATTTTCATTGTCACAACTGAACCTCAGGGATCTTATGACTGATTACATTTAGTTTTAAATCCTAGCTCTAGAATTTCTCTCTTCCTACCACCCACTGAGATACCTAGATTTTTTCCTACAGATAAACAGCAACTCCCAAGGCACCAGAGGACAGTTGCTGGGAGCTAATGATGATCACAAGGTCCACACCTCTGGCAAGCTAATGGTAACACCTGACTAAAGTTAAGTTTCAGTTTCTGAGCCAGAGGCGGCTATTTTCCCATGAGACCAACAGACGGACTGTGGAAAAGACCTCAGAACTGTCTTCAAGACCTGAGCAAATTATTTATCATCCTATTTCACCTCCAACCCATCAGTTCCCAACATGACCCAGAACCCCCTAATCATGGTGTCTTGTAATTTTTCCCTATATAATTTGTAACCTATATGCCCATCAGGGAGTTTCATCTTTTGAGCATTAGCTTCCCATTTTCCTGGACAGTGCCATTCATATAAAATTACCAGTATTTCTTCACTGAAATTCTTGGTGTTTATATTTTGTCTCTGCTAGTGCCAGGCAGACAAACTCTCTTTCTTTTACCTTTGAGTATTCATAAGAGATTGATAAAATCATTGACATATTTTTAGATACCAATTTATTTTTATTTTGATAAGGTAAAAGCCAACTTTTACAATTTTTCTCTATCTACCTGTATGATAAAATAATATAGAACAGATTACTAGAATTTGTTTTTATCAAAACTAACCATTTACTGTTGATCATCTTTTAAAAGTGCTTTACATATTCATTAATTATATTTATATTTGAAATATCTTAATCCTACCATGAAATTTTTTTTATTTCCTCTTTAAGTTGTGTTACAACTTATTGTCCTAAACTAGAACCATTGTGTTACTTCTCAGATGCTTAATAGAAGATTTCATGGTCCACAATATTTCATTTTTTGAAACATCCTATATTTTCTATATTCTGTATTTTAATTAAAATTATGTATCTATATACCATAGAAATTCAAACTGACATTTGGAGACTAAGTAGTAAAATTATTTTGAAGGTTTTACCTTTCTAAAATATGTTTTTTAAATACTTGCAAATATATTTTTGATCTTTTCAAAATTATTCTTAGTACATATGAGTTCTGATCAGAAAAAGCCCAGCCCTTGCTAATGTAATGAGAACAGTTTATGCAATGTTGATGTAACCTGGCAGCTGAGGAGAGTGGACTGAAGTGCACATGTATGAAATATGATGACTTCACTTTGTGAGTCAGTGGGCGCAGCAGACACTCTTGAGTGAGCGTGTGTACTGTGTGGCCAACACATTCAAAATGACTGAGCGAGTAGAGCAATGAATCTGCATCAAATTTTGCGCAAAGCTTGAACATTCCTCCATGGAAACTATTTGGATGACTCAGAATGCTTTTGGGGACAATGCAATGAGGGCATCACAAATAAAAGTGTGGAACAAGTGCTAAAAGACAGTCAGGAATATGTTAAATGTCATTCACATTCTGGAAGTCCTACAACAAGCAGAACACCTGAACATGTACAGGCTACAATCAACAAAGACCAGCGACTGACAGTGTGAGAACTAGAAGCTGATCTGGGGATTCCAAAAACCACTGTGTCTAAGATTTTGATGCAGAATCTTGGCATGAAATGTGCTGTGGCAAAATTCATTCCATGGCTTCTGCTACCAGAGCAGAAGGAACATCGTGTTGCAGTTGCTCATGACTTGATTCAAACCACTACCAATGAACCAAATTTCCTCAAGAAGGTCATAACCAGAGATAGATTGTGGGTCTATGGCTATTAGTACAATCCAGAAACAAAGGCCCAGCCATCCAAATGGAAGTCGCCTGGTTCTGCATGCCTAAAAAAGATGCAGCAAAGTTGCAGCAAGATCAAGAGCATGTTAACTGTGTTTTTTGGTTGGGAAGAAGTTTCTCATCACAAATATGCCCCTCTAGGCCAAACAATTAATAAGCAGTACTACCTCAGTGTTCTTGGTCAGTTGAGAGAGGCAATATGATGAAAATAGCAGCAGCTATGGGCAACTGGTGATTGGCAGCTTAGTCATGACAATGCACCCACTCATGCATCATGTCTTGTGCATTTTTTTTCTGAAACATTAAGTCACCCAGGTGACTCACATCCTTACAGCCCAGAATTGGTGTTGTGCAATGTCTGGATTTTTACAAAACTAAAATCACCTTTGAAAGGGAAGAAATTTCAGACCATTGTGGAGATTCAGGAAAATACAACAGGGCAGCTGATGGCAATTCCAACAAAGGATATTGCAGAGTGTTTTGAACAGAGGAAGAGACCCTGGGAGAACTGTGTGAAGTCCCAAGGTGCCTACTTTGAAGGGGACTGAGGCATCATGGTCCTATGTACAATGTTTCTTGTATTTTGTATCTTTATTAATAAATATCTCTATTTTTCATACTACATCGTTGGGAACTTTCTGGACAAATTTTGTATAATCTATAAGGAAAGATATTTGTGTTGGGTTTTAAAAAGACATTGTATGTAACTCATGTCTTACATCATTTTGTTTATCCACTTACCAGAATATAATCATCACAAATACAATATTTTTTCCATGATTCAAATTATTTTTCTATATTACGCACTTTAATATATAGATAAAAATAGAATTTTTAGATAGTAATATATTGAAATAGTGCTTCAGAATAGTGTTAAAAATAGTAATGAAGGGACTGTATTAGGGGGAAAAATGTGAAGACAAAAGGACCAATTCAGATGCAAATGCAGTATTCCTTGATAAATAAAATCCTTCAGAAATTGGTAGAAGACACAGAAAGGAAGGGAGGGGGTGAGAAATTTATTGAAAGAACTATGAGTTTTAGATGGAGAAGCACAGTGAAGGAGAGGAGGTTGTCATACACAACCTCAAGATTTTCAACATGTAATCATTAATGAAACCATAATAATTCAAAAGAAGATCTATTTGATATAAAAATATAATGAGATTAGATATACATATATTGAACTTGATGGATTAGCATTACAATCTGGTAGAATTATTAGCTGTTAAATATTGAGAACTAGATCACATGGGAGAGTTTAAGAAAATGAATTTTGGAGCCTTGTGTGAAGTAAAGATGTATAAATACATTGAAATGAAAGAGAAATGCAAAAGGTTGAAGACAGAACTTTATGAAATACCAGAAGGTTTGAGAACTCAGTGAAAAGAATCTAAATTATGGGCTGCAACAAGGAAAATTTTAAAAAGTATGCTGTGTGTCACCCAATCAGATTGATCATCTCCCTCTTCTGAGCCACCCCCTGACACATGCACTTAGATTGGAAATCCTTTCCTCCCCTTTTCCACAAACACCCCTAACACTTTATCACATTGAACAGAGTAACAAATGCTTTTGATAGATGAATTCCATAAAGCATTCAACACTATCAAAAGGTAATTTTTTAAAGTTTTATTTGATGTTTTAGAAGTCAGTAGTGATGAGTAGAGATGAAGGAATGTAAATCGTCCTGCAAATCAATAATTATGAGATAAAGACAACCCATTGTACAAAAAATCACTGTTTTTCTTCAGAATCATGATCCTTATTTTACTCCTATATGGAAGATATTAGTAATGTACCCAAACTTAGTTTTGCCTATTAATATATATTTATGGTTCCCAATCACTTAAAATATTTAAACTCATTGTTCTTACAACCAATAAACATTTAATTCTAATTAATATCATCTCTTCTTATTATCCTGAAATTTTATGAGTAGTTAGGAGTTCCAACATTTTGATATCTTCCCTGAAGGTTAATATGTATTATAAAATAATAACTTGAAGCTTTTTGAAAACTTACACAGAAAAATAAACGATCTAAAATTTCTACCTGTATGTGAACTTAAAATACTTTAAAAATCTACAGACTTTTTATTTGCAATTTATTACTCCATGACACAAAATTGGTGATAGAGGTATAACTAAATGATCAATTATAACTGATCTACAATACTCAGATATATCAACAACACTTTACTGTGTCTTTTTGTCTGAATTCATTAGGCATAAACAAATAATTATAAATGATTCCCAAAGAAATAGAAATCCATAAACATATTTATGCAGGGAAACATTAACTAAAATATTAGCTTTTAATGGAAATTTTTAATCAACTTTATAGTTTTCATTATTATATTATATGGAAAAAAGATGAAATATTATGAAGCCTTTAATATACTAAATCTAAATAATCAAAAAAGCAGATACAATAATGCAGAGGGATAATGTTTATATTTTTTTCAAAGGCTGCCATAACAAATGATCACAAACCTAGTGGTTTAAAGTAAAAGAAATGTATTCTTTCACAGCTCTTGAAGCCAGCAGTCTTAAACCACATTTAAGGTGAGGTTGGTTCCTTTTGGAGGTGCTGAAGGAGCATATATTTCATGTCTTTCTCCTAGCTTCTGGTGGCTGCCAAAAATCATTGGCATTCCTTGTCTTATTCTGCCTAATTCTAAATTAGCCTCCATTTTCACATGGCCTCCACTGGATCATGTTATGTTTGAAAAATCTCTCTTATATGTTTGTCTGTCATTGGTTTTAGGACCCACACTAAACCCAGAGTAATTTTACCTGGAAGCCTTTAACTTAATTACATCTACAAAACTTGTATTCAAATAATATATTTGCAAGTTCTGGTGGTTAGGATTTGGACACATCCTTTGTGGGGTCACTATTTAACCTGCTACAATGCCAATCAAATTATAAAAATATATACACACCCTGTTGTGTACTATGGTATACATTAAGTGCTTTGAGAGATATTCATTTGTATAATTATTAGAATTAACCTATGAGTTACCCTGCCTCTCAAAGCAAATATCCTGGTTTTAAATTCTGTGTCCTTCATTTACTTGATGTTTAATCTTTGCCAGGTAATTTGATTGTATTGTACTTTAATTTTCTCAATTTTCTCATCTAGAATGTGGGAGTAAGAGTACTTATGTGAGAGGATTGTTTTAAGTATTTGGTTGGCCAAAAAGTTTGTTTTTTTCCTGTAAGATCATTCTAATAATGCTTAGTTGCCTTTACCTTTATTCAAAACAATTTTATTAGATTGTATTGTGACAGCTGTTATATCAGCATGCATTTAAAAAAAAACATCAAAATTGGTGAATTTTTGTGTAGTCATTTTAATATTGATGATTGAAGAAAATATGCAACATGTTCAATGTATTATAATTAATTTTTTTAAACTTTAGACTATTTAATAGAAAGTATATCCCCCCCTTTTTTTTGGATGATGGGCACACTTTAACACAGTATTCATAATATATGTGTTTCTAGTGCTTTAAAAACCTCCTAATGGCCCACATTTGTTTGTTTTTCAAGTCTTAAGTAAATTTCTATTACATTTTTTTTATCACACCCAAAGTCTTTGATAGCTTTGTCTTAATTTCACATCAAAGGATCAAAATTAATTATTTTAGGATAAACTTATGGCAATCTCAATATCAAAGCCCAGACTATCTGCATAAATAGAGGTGAAATAGGATGAGGAGAGAACTCATAACATTCATTATTCTCTGAGACATTTTTCTACTGAATGTCTTTTGTGTAAAACTACAGCAAAATCTCAATCCTGTATTTAATAAGGAACTTTATTAGGATGGGGTCAAGTGTGTGTAAAAGTTTTATCACCTGTCTTTTGGGGGGTGAGGGGTTAAAAAATATTATTTTTTTTCCTTTTTCCCCAATTTCCCCCCATTGTTCTCCCCTGTCCAGTCTACCCCCCATAAAGTCAATCCCTACCCTGTTGTCCATGTCCATGGGTCATTTATACATGTTCCTTGACTAGACCCTTTTCTTTCTTCAAGAACAGTAAAAATACAGTTAAAAAAAAAAAGGATTTGTGCAGTGTGTGAAGAAGGTGCTGTGACGGATTGAATGTGTCAAAAGTAGTTTGTGCCGTTTTGTGTTGGAGATTTCTCAGTGGATGATGCTCCATGGTTGGGTAGATCATTTGAATTTGATAGCAATCAGATCAAGACATTAATTGAGAACAATGAACATTATACCATGCAGAAGAGAGCTGAGATACTCAAATATCCAAATCAATAGTTACTGGTGAAAATGAAAAATGTGTCTTTCTTTTTATGGGAAAAAAAACACACACAAACTTTTTGGCCAAAGCAACATTTAAAAAGCTAATATTTAAAATGAAAAAAAAAACAAAAACGTGTGTTTGTTATAAGTAAATAAAAAACTGAATAAGATAACCAAAATTGATAATAAAAATATGATGGTGTGACTTTTGTTTCTGACGATAATGGAATGTCTGATTAGCATATATGCCTACTCTCTATAATTAATGATAATATTAGGTAAAATATGAAACAATTTTTTAGATATTGGATGAGGCAATGCAGAAAAATGAGCAATGAAAGAAGGAAAAAAGCATGGGATTAAGCATAGATTACTGTATGACCCAGCAATCCCTCTTCTGGGTCTCTATCCCCCTAAATTAAAAACATTTATTCACAAGTATATGCATTCCTGTGTTCACTGTAGCATCATTCATGGTGGCCAAGGCATGGAAACAAATGAAGTGCCCTTCTGGTACATATATATTATGGAATGCTACCCAGTCATAAGAAAAAATGAAATACTTCCCTTTTGACAACATGTATAGACCTTGATAATATTTTTCTAAGCAAAATAAGTCAGTCATAAAAGCTATGGCTCATATGCTTTCACTCATGTGTGAGATGTAAAACAGAAACTAATAGACACAGACAATAGTATGATGATCACCAGAGGGGCAGGGTTGAAGGGTAGTAAAGGGTAAAGGGGACCAAATATATGGTGATAAAAGATGATGTGACTTTAGGTGGTTGGCACACAGTGCAGTATACAGATGTAGTATCCTAGAAATGTACACTTGAAACCTATTTAATCTTATGAACCAATGTCACCACAATAAATTTATTAAAAAGAAAAAAGAAAAAAGTGTAATGAGTACCACCATCATCCATGCGTTTTACCTGGATACAGTTTTCTGATAGTACAGAGAGGGACGCCAACAGAATAACAAGGATTCACTGATATGTGGAGACAACAATTGAATTTGAGTACGCTAAGGAATCGGAGATTAGTGAGACAGAATACCCAAGAAGATTGGCAAAGATCACTTCGGAAAAAAAAAATACTACAAAGACATGCAAACTGAACAATTCAGAACTCACATGATTGTTAATAATTCAGCAACTGTCCATATTGTTATCCATTTGATCTATAAATTCAATTCACATTAAATCAAAGTCATCATACCTTTTTTGGTATGAATTTATATTCTGATTCTAATATATATATGGAAATGGAAAGAAACTTATATAAGCAAAATAATTTTGAAAAGAAGCAACACTATAGAAGTAATTGCATAGGTTCAAGAGACCATGTAAAGTAATTTTTCTAGAGAACAGATAATTGGCTCATAGCTATACAGAGAGATTAAAGAATTTAGAAATTAACCTATAATTATTTATGGTCAGTCTTTTTAAATCAAAGCATTGATGGACCAATGTAGAAAAGAGTCTTTGAAACAAATGGTACTAAAATAACTGAATATTCATTTTTTAAAAATGACTTAAGACCTATCTCAAGCAATATACAATATGCCAAATTAAATGATATAGCCAACCATAACACAAAAATACAAAACCTAAGGAAGAAATTTAGGAAAAAAAATCATTACTTCTTGATAAACTTCTTAAAGAGGACATAAAAAATGCTAAACATTAAAATAGATAACTTGGGTCTTTATTAAAATTAAAGTCTTGTGTCTACATACTCAGAGTAAATATTACACATATACATACCTATACACATATACATATACAATATATATTTGATAATTTATACTCAGTATATGTAAAAATTTCATATAATTCACAAATAAGACTACTAACACAATTTTAAGATAAGACAACCATTTTTAGAAGAGGTCTAAAGAAGATATACAAATGACCAATTAGTACAAAAATACTCATAATGTTCTGTCGTTGGTGATATGTGATTGTCATGCAAGAACGTGGACCAGCTGCAACTATAACATATTGTTGGCATTATTTTATTGTTGCTTTGTAAGAGTGTGATTTCAGGGAATGAATGTGATAGCTCTTCTGTTATGTATTTAGAGAAGTATTTATAAACACTTGTAGTATGTAATAATGATATTTATAATAGTGTTACTTGTTAATGTGAAGAGAACAGTGTTTTTTAGGTGAGGATGACATTGTATTAATATGAACCTGTGCAAAAGGCGAAACTAGAGTGACAGAGAGCAGATCAGTTGTAGTCTGAGTTTGGTTTGAGCAGGACTGTTGTATATGAAAAGGACAATGGAACTTTGTGGTGGAATAAAAGTGTGGTACATATGGATTGTGATGGTGATTGTCTGGACATATGCATTTGTCAAAACTCATGAAACTGTACATTTAAAGTGGTACATGTTAGTGTGTTAATACACTGTTATAAAGTTGATTTAGAAAATAATAAGTATTTAAAATGTATAATTGTAAGACTTTTAGATTTGTTAATTTTCAAATATATAGGTACATTTTTTTCCATTGAAACAAATAGTTAACAAACTACTAATTTGAGTCCTTTTTAAATGTTTTTGTTAACTAGAAGAAATATATTAATGGTATAGACAGTTGGAACACTCTAAAACCTAGATCATGTGAAGAAATACATGAATGATTATACAATGGAAGTGTTTGTGCTACATTTTAATTCACCAAAATATATACTAACCAATATGTGAACAAGAAAAATGCACACTCTTAATCCTGCCTGCCATCTTCTTGGGTTTTATTTTACATTTCTCAATCTAAAGCATTAAGGTCTGACCTGCTATATTCAATATTGATTTATAAGACCAAAAAAGGCAGTGTAATCCAAGATCAAAATCAGAAAAAAAAAAGTATTAGCTCCTTGCAAAAGATGAAAGCTCTGTTATTAGTCACACCATTGAACCATTGATGGAATTACTGCATTAGTAGTGATCGTTAAGCTCAAGGAAAAAAATGAATTTGTCCTCATCAAATCTGCCATCGTGTCTGTGTTTCTCTGGAAAGAGAGGCTGATAATGATCTGATATATTGTGTATATAGGATTTATTCTGTTATTTCTTTTTTTCTTTCTACTTTCCTTCCAAATCAGTGTGTTTATGAAAATAAATATCTATCAAAAGTAAAAATCACACTTCTATTCCACCATCACAGACCCTATAATGCCACAGCATATGCAGAATTTTAGATACAACTTCTTCTTCATTTATTAATCATGTACATAAACACTTTAAAACTAAAACAGAAAAAAATACCATAAGTATGTCTTTTAGAAGCAAATTTACACATGTAACTAATTCATGTAGTGCCCAGAAAGAGAAGATGTATACATATGCCAATATCATTTTTAAAATCCTTTGAAAAGCAAAAAGTGGTAAATTAACATAATAAATATCCATTGGTTTTATCTATTACCCAAAGTAGCACAGGACAAAGCTCTTGGTTACCAAGTTTTAGAATGTTCCCAATGTTCATTTTGTGATGTTATGAGGGTCTGAATGGAAACATCCTTTGTATTAACAAAGGGAAATTTATACTGGTTATTCTAAAAAGTCAAAATAATTAGAGAATTTTGTATAGAATACTGAAATTCATGTTAAAATTTGAAATAAAGACTCAATCACTATTGTGGGAAAGTAACTTCTTTCGAGTGATAATTTCTTTTACATGGAATTTAAAACTCTTAGTAACATTAGAGTTTACCTAGGACATTTACCCATCAAATGCACTAATACAGAGGAAGAAACTGCCATGTTAAATTGGTGGACTATTGGTGGACTATTCCAACTGATCCAGTTTTTATCTCAGTATTTCGTACTTCCTCCCTGTGGAATATTACTTGTACAAATTCATACTGCTAGGGTCAGATAACAAGTACACTCCACCTCTCTATGGATAGCCTTTTCAACTCTGAAGGTCATTATTGTGTTTATAGGTGTATCCTCTAGGCCATCTAAAGTGAAAGCAGTATTCCACAGCAAGCTTGAACTATGTCAACACCACTAAATGTTAATTTTTCAGCAATTTTTCTAGAAATTGACATCAGGTTGGTAGCTTGAAATAGATTGTGGCATTGTCCTTACAACATGATAATCAACAAATTCCATAAATCAGAGCTTTCTTCCTATAGATCTCCAGCTTGTTATTGACTAATACACTAATGATAATATCCCATTTCAAAAGTAATCATTTGTTTGAATGTCCAAATCATTTAACCTACATTCTCACAATTTCTAAAAGTAATATTTTATTTTATTTAACATGTTTTGGAAAACCACATTAAAATATAATAGTTTTAAAAATAATTTAAAATATAAAACTAATTTTTCAGTAACATTTTCTTTATTTTCTGATTATAAGTTTTCTGTAATACTGCATAAGCATTCTTTTCAAAGATGGGGAAATTACATGTAGACATATTTCAGAAAATAAAATGAAAGATTCCCTATCAATAACTATAAATATCTTCATCCATCAGATGAGGAGAATGATGTGAACATTACACATTTTGAATAAAATCTGATTTAGAAAAAGATAGTTACTATTTTTTAAGTTATCTCCACAGCCACTGTAACAATTTTCTAATTTTGTTCTTTTTCTAAGATTCCTTATTTTGAATAAATTACCTGGAATGTTGCCTGAGAAACCTCACTAAAATGTAAGTATATATTGTCAAGTTACTATGTTGTGTAATCTTTCTTCAGATGGATTTTCACCACTTTAGATATATAAACAACTATTAGACTGTAAAATACGCTCTTTAATCTTATAACCAGTGTTTCCCTTCCATTTAACATTATTTATTCAAACATTTAAGAGTGAATAGTGATTGTCTGCTCAGCATTAGGGTGGTCCAGAGATGAACAATATACAAACAGAATAAGCATAGCTCATGAATTAACATTTATATTTTTGATAGGAAAGCTAACAAAAAAATTAGGTAATTATATGATAAAGTTCACAAATTAACTCAAACTATAACTCAGGTCACGAATAAAATAAAGATCTTTGATATCAGTTTAACACAAAATTCTCTCCAATTCCCTTCAACAAATTATTAGGAAAATAAAGATAATTAACTAAATATCCCATCAGATGAAAACATATGAGACAATATAAATACTAACTGTGGATAGTACTCTAACTTTAGGGGG
The DNA here is from genome assembly GCF_987537825.1 of Furipterus horrens. Lineage (NCBI taxonomy): Eukaryota > Metazoa > Chordata > Mammalia > Chiroptera > Furipteridae > Furipterus > Furipterus horrens. Next base: position 30,379,030 of record NW_028327182.1, on the reverse strand, counting down.
GAAAAAACTTAGCTGTTGTCTCTCTTCATTCTTTTCTATGAAATTAGTTTATTTGTTTGTTTGTATGTTTTTTTAGGGTGGGGCCATGCTGATTCAGTCATGTCATATAGCGACAAAAGACAAACTGATTCCATGATGGTATTTGGAGACTCACTGTCTTCTGTAATACATCACTGGAAAAAAAAACAAACAACTCCCTTTTGTGTATGCGTATGGTTTCCCCTGCTGGAATTTCTAGTTAATTTTGTCAGTTAATACCATTATGGTAGGTTCTCTTAACTTACTCAGATATATGTAGTGCCTTCTAGATGACTTGCTTTCACTTGGATTCAAGATATCCTCAGGGTTCAGTGTTTTTCAGTGGTCCAGTCTCTGGAAGGCTGAGCAATCTGCCCTCTGTAATTTAATGGTACACATACACCCATTAATCTTTCTCTTTATCACAACTCCTGCAGGCTTCAAAATGATGGAGATTATTGTATTTTCTCTATGGCATCTTTTATTGTCATAAATCTTGTCAAATAGATATATGTAAAATGGCATCTTTTCTATAATAGGAAAGAAATCTGTAATTTGAGCCCATGTTATATTGAATAGGGATATAAATAAATTTGAAAAAATATTCTAAGACAAAAACAAATTTTACACAGATTTTGTCAATTCTATAATGCTGTTATTTAATATTAGTTTTTAATTTTTTCTATAATTTACTTTAAATAATGAAAGCTCTGCGTTAATTTGGGTAAAGTGTTTATTCTCAGAAAGGTAGACCAAAAATATCCAGCATTAATTATTTACAGCTTATTATACAATAAAGTTTGGTATAATGGTAATATGAACTGAGAAAAATGAAAACCAAAGATTTCCTAGAAAAACTAAACCCTACAAATGAATATTATAAGCTTTTTATCTAGGTAAATATAAAAATAAAAATGTTTGGAACACAAAAGAGTAAAACGTGCCAAGCCTATCACAGCAGAATAGCATAATACTTGGAAAATACAACAGTGTGGTGATTGTGCAGGGAAGGGGGCATGCGTAAACATACCATAAAAAATAAACTAAAATAAAAAAGCAAAAATAAATAAAATTAGAAAAGATTACATTTTAAAATAAGAAAGAAAATTAAGGATTTCATTATGACTGATATGCAGATTCTGAAGAATGGAGGGAAAAAATGAAGCTAGAAAAATAAATAAAGCAACTTTAGGGTATGCATGGATGCAGTTCTATGAATATATGTTGAAGGCACTAACAAAATGGTAAATTTTTACTGTAATAGTATAATGTATTAACATATTTTAAAATTGACTTTTGAAGGAAAGAAAATGGTTTGGGAAAGAGCAAAAATCTTGAGGCAAGAAGACAATGGTAAAGGTAATAATGTTGGGGCAGGATTTTTAAATATATCGTCGTCGTCGGCAGCCGTCCGTCTCGAGAGACGATGGTGTAGCTTCTTAAGAGTCTATCTGCACCGCCGAGAATGGCTGTGCAGTCCGACTCGGGAGTGACACGGTATCTGTCTCCTCCCGTGTTGAATCGACATCTTGTGATGACGCTGGAGTGTCTTCTCCAGTGAAGCTGAAGCTACAGAGCCTGGGCAGGGTGATATGGAGGGTCTGCTGTTGCCCATGCAGCAGACCCCCCCTCTCTTCGCAGCTGAAGGATCCAAGGGAAAGACGGAGTCAATACAGCTTGGCTTCAGGTGCGCCGCAGGAGTTGCCGGTGTTGACTACAACGTCAAACCGCCTTAGGGACTCCGGCTCCGGATTTTCTGTCGGGGTTTACTCCCTTAGCCTTTCCCCTGAAGAGGTATGCCGCAAGGCAGCGGAGGTTTTTTGGAGTCAGTGTTTTCCTTCTCTGATGTGCCCTGACTGGAAGATCGAACCAGCGACACTTAGTTCGCAGGCCAACGCTCAATCCACTGAGCCAAACCAGCCAGGGATTTAAAATATACATACATAAATATATGTGAGGTCTGTCCATAAAGTATCCAGCCATGCACTATGAAAAATGGAGATATTTATTAAAGAAGATATAAGATATATAGAACAATCATGCTTCAGTCCCCTTCAAAGTAAGCACCTTGAGACCTCATGCAGTTCTCCCAATCACCATCAAGTGCCCCATCATACTTTCCTAAATATCATTGACCGTCTGAAATGTCTTCCCTTTCAAAGGTGATTTTAGTTTTGTGAAGAGCCAGAAGTCACACAGTGCCAAATCTGGTCTGTAGCAGGGCTGAATCACTTGAGTGGTTTGATGTTTCCCAAAAAATCTCTGCAGGAGATGTGATGCATGAATGGATGCATTGTCGCGATTAAGCTTCCAATAGCCAGTTGCCCATAGCTGCAGCCTTCTGAATCATCCAAATAGTTTCCGCAGAGGAATGTTCAGGCTTTACACAAAGTTTGACGTAGATTTGTTGCTGTACTCATTCATTTTGAATGTGATGGCCACACAGTACATATGCTCACTCAATGGCATCAACTGCCCCACTGAGTAGTACAGTGAAGTCGTAGCTTTTCATGCATGCACATTCCAGTCCACTCTTCTTGGCTGCCAGGTTACATTGATGTAACTCAAACCATTTTCATTATATTGACAATGGTTGGACTTTTTCTGGACAGACCTTGGTACATTTAAACATATATATTTCTCACATATTTGGTTCAGCCCTTTTAAAAATACAGATAGAAGTGTAAGGTAATATTTGACAGTAGAGGTAATGAGAACCTTGAGAAGAAAGTTGCTTGACATGGGGTCTAAGAGAATAAATATCAAATGCTCACATGTGCCTTAGTCATATTAAAATGCAGTTCTGACTAGTTTGTTTGCTAAGAAAGATGGTATGTTTCCCTGAAATAGTTATTTCCGTATTTTGTAGACTGTACCTCAGATCTCTCATTTTGAAACTATTTTCATAGGTTTATTTAGATACTTACTAAATATTATTGAGTTATATACATGTTATATATTAGATATCTAGGCTTATTTTTCCTGGAAAACTAATTTTATACCATTTAACCAATATCTGCTCATTTCTCTTGTGGTAACTACCATTTTACTCTCTGCTTCTGTGTGTTCAATTTTTTTTTTTTTTTTTTAGATTCCATATATAAGTGAAATCATACATTACTTGTGCTTCAGTGTTTGTCTTATTTCACTTAGTATAATATATCTAAATTCTCCATCTTGTTGTAACTGGCAGAATTTCCTTCTTTTCATGACTGAATAATATTCCTCTGTGTGTCTGTGCATGCATGCGTGTGTGTGTATGTGGGTGTTTGTAACACATTCTCTTTATCCAGTTATCTATCAATGGACACTTAGGTTGTTTTCATATCTTGTCTATTGTGAATAATGTTTCAATAGACATGAAAGTACGAATATCTCTTTAAGTTATTGACTTTATTTTCTTTCTCTGTATATATATATATATATATATATATATATATATATATATATGCAAAAGAGGAATTCCTATGTTATATGGAAGTTCTATTTTTAGTTTTTTGCAGAACCTCAGTACTGTTTTCCATACTGGCTATCGTAAGTTACATTCCCATCAACAGTGTACAAGAGTTATTTTTCCTCCATATCCATCCCAACACCTATTAGTGTTTTGATAATATCCATCTATCAGGTGTGAGGTGATATTTCATAATAATTTTAATTTTCATTCCCCTGATAGTGATATTGAGCACCTTTTTAATATACCTGTTGGCAATTTGTATGTCTTCTTTGAAAAATATCTATTCAGGTCCTCTGCCTAATTTTTAATCAGATTGTTTGTTTGTTTAGCTATTGAGATATGTGAGTTCCCTACATATTTTGGATATTAACCTGTTATCAGATATATCATTTAAAAATATTTTCTTCTACTCTATAAGTAGACTTTTCATTTTACATTTCTATTGCTGTGCAGAAGCTTTTTATTTGATGTAGTCTCACTTGTTTATTTTTGCACTTGTTGCCTGTGCTTTTGAGGCAATGTTCACAAAATATTCACCAAGATCAATGTCAAGGAGCTTATTCTTGATTTTTCTAGAAATTCTATAGTTTCATGGCTTATATTTGTGTTTTCAATTAATTTTGAGTTGATTTTTATTGTATTTCTCTTTCCATTCATTCCCATTCTACCCCCTTTTTCCCCACAACCAATGCACTGTTGTCCATGTCCACGAGTCCTTTTTCTTTTTGCTCCATCCCTCCACCCCTTCTTCCCCAACAGAACTGTCAGCGTGCTCTATACACGAATCTGTCTCTATTTTGCTTGTTAGTTCAGTTTGTTCATTAGATTCCACAGATGAGTGAAATCATATGGTATTTGTCTATCTCTGACTGGTTTATTTCACTTAGCATAATGTTTTCCAGGTCCATCCATGCTATCTCAAATGGTAAAATTTTCTTCTTTTTTTATAGCTAAATAATATTCCATTGTGTAAATGTCCCATAGTTGTTTTATCACTTATCTACTTGTGGACAAGTGAGCTGCTTCTATATCTTGGAGATTGTAAATAACACTGCAAAGAATATGGTACAACAGCAATCTTGGGGAAATAGAACAAAGTTGGAGAAATAACTCCATCTAATATTAAACTATACTACAAGGCAATAGTAATCAAAACAGCATGGTGTTGGCAAAAGAAAAAAGACATTGAGTTGATTTTTTTGTGATATAAGGATCCAATTTCATTCTTTTACTTGTGGCTATCCAATTTTTCTAACACCATTTACTAAAGGGACTATCTTTTCCATATTGTGTATTCTTGACACCTTTCAAAGTAGTTCTATATGGGTGGGTTAACTTCTGGGCTCTTTATTTTGTTCCATTTGTTAATGTATTTGTTTTTATGCCAGTGCTATACAGTTTTAATGACTACAATATCCCCTCACTTATCGTGGGTATTAAGTTCTAGACACTCCCACGATAGGTGAAAATTCGTGAAATAGGAACCTTACATTTATTTTAGTATTTATATATATTTTAAGACTTTGTAAACTCTTCCCACAGACTTATAAACCATTCCCAGTCCCTTATTAACCTTTCCCAGTCCCTTATTAACCTTTTCCACACTTTTATAAACACTACTTATGTCCTTAAACATATTCTACACTCTTAAACCTACGTAACTTTAACAACATACGTATACAGTACTGCAAAATCCCATGATATAGTGAAAACCCACAATAAATAATTAAATATAATGTTTTTAAAATCCCACGATACAGTGAGGCCATGATAAGTGAACTGCAATATAGAAAGGGACTACTGTATAGCTTTGCCTGCATATTTGTTCTTCTTTCCATATGGATTTTAGATTTTTTTTTCTATGAAAAATGCTATTGAGATTTTAATGGTGATTGCATTGAATCTATAGATGGCTTTATGCAGTATGAACATTTTGACAATAATTATTCCAATACATGTACATGGATATTATTTCACTTATTTGTCTTATTCTATTTCTTTCATCAGTGTTTTATAGTTTTCAGTGTATAGAAAACTCCATTCTTGTTTAAATTTATCTCTAAATATTTTTATGCTATTGTTAATTTAATATTTTTCTTGATTTCTATTTTTGATAGATTGTTATTGTTGCAAAAATAAAAAAATGCAACTGACCCTTATATTTTTATTTTAACCCCTTTCAACATGAAATGCTCTGTTTAATTATATTTTATCCGTCGGCAGCCGTCCGTCTCGAGAGACGATGGTGTAGCTTCTTAAGAGTCTATCTGCACCGCCGAGAATGGTTGTGCAGTCCGACTCGGGAGTGACACGGTATCTGTCTCCTCCCGTGTTGAATCGACATCTTGCGATGACGCTGGAGTGTCCTCTCCAGTGAAGCTGAAGCTACAGAGCCTGGGCAGGGTGATATGGAGGGTCTGCTGTTGCCCATGCAGCAGACCCCCCCTCTCTTCGCAGCTGAAGGGTCCAAGGGAAAGACGGAGTCAATACAGCTTGGCTTCAGGTGCGCCGCAGGAGTTGCCGGTGTTGACTACAACGTCAAACCGCCTTAGGGACTCTGGCTCCGGATTTTCTGTCGGGGTTTACTCCCTTAGCCTTTCCCCTGAAGAGGTATGCCGCAAGGCAGCGGAGGTTTTTTGGAGTCAGAGTTTTCCTTCTCTGATGTGCCCTGACTGGAAGATCGAATATTTTATATTCCACATCTTATAGCCACATATTGCTGGCAATCATCAGAGTCTAGGAAGAGTCTTAGAAAGAACATAAGTCTGCTTACATCTTGATTTCAGACTTTAGCCTCCAGAACCGTGAGACAATAAGTGCATTCTGTTTTAAAGCACTCATGTTTGTGGTGACTTGTTACAACAGCCTTGGGAAACTAATCTAAGCTTTAAAATCAACACATTTTACTGCCTGGGGAGATACCTGACTGCAGCTCAGAGAAAGGTAATCCAGGTGGAACCTGATAACCACCCCAGTTATCAACAGAGAGCTGGAAGACTCTAGGAGGTTAAAGTCTGTTGAAGTATCTGAAAAGAGAGGAATTCATAGAAAGAGCAGTCCAATAATTTTCAGAGGACTCCCTTGGAACTTTATCTGAGTACTGTACAGCACATGTCTGTGAGAAAAATACCCAAAGTGTAGCAAAGGACATTTCAAAAAGAGCAGAAGTATAAATCCCTGGATCTCACACAACAGCAAAATTTACTCGTGTTCTATTTATCCAGAGTGGAAAATCTGATAATTCACAAGGTATCATACAGAGTAATCAGAAGCTCCTCAGAAGGGAAGCTAATTAGCCCTACACAAAACTAAATTCTTTATTTCACAAAGAAAGCCTTTTATTTTCAAAAATTTCATCAGACTTGAAAAGAAGAAAAACAGAGTCCACAATAAAAAGAAAAATTAAAACTGAACTAGGGATGACAGAGATTATAGAACTAGTAGAAAAGGATTTTAAGAGAGTTATTAGATGTCTAGCTTCAGTTCTGACATGCAAAACATTTGGAATTCATCACTAGCATCCTCACAAGAAAGAAGCTGAATAAATTGAAGTTCAGCCCCACTAGAGACCTAGGGTCATAGTGTAATGTCAAAAACTGAAGAGATGGGAGAATACAGAGTCACAGCCAAGGCCTCCACTGCTGGAACAGAAGTTGTTTGAACCAGAAATTGATAGGAACAATTAAATGATAATTTTGATGAATTACTGGAAGCTTAGTGCAAATTAGCATGGAAATGAGAAACCCTGGGGTGAGGGTATGGGTCCTACATTTTCTTGGGTTTTACCACTGGAAAAACTGCAAGGTCATACAGTGAAGATCTAGGAAAGGTAAGTTCTTGGCTCCAGCAGGGGCCGGAGAGAATAACAACGATGAAATATACTGAGAGTGTTCTCTGTGGAAAGGCTACTCTGCAGAAGAAAAGATTTTGCCAAAGTTTGATCCTAGTTAGAAGAAAGGCACTCTTCCGATTCCTTGGAGCTTTTGTATCTCCTCTAGTAGAAGATAAATGCTGAGAAGCACTAGCGATGCGTACATGTCAGGGACACAGGCCCACAAAGGCTGAGATGTGATCATGCTTACAGAATGTGATTCTCCCTTCCCCATACCTTAGCAGCACAGGAACAGGTCTTCACTTTAATAATAATAGAGTACAGTTGCAAGATCTGCGACTCTCAGAGGTATGTTTAGGACAGGTCAGAACCAACAGGAGAGATGAAAACTGGGGCACTAGGGAAATGTGAAGCCTCCGGCACCTACAGACATATCAAACATTAAACGCAATAAAACTTCTAGTGAGGTTAATATAAAACCTACCACTGAAGACCTATTTATTTCAGTTTCTGTCACCCAATATGTTATGGGTGGCTTTCAATATATAATTGCAAAACATAAAAGGCAAAATAAAGAAGTCAGTAAATCTGAAACAACAAAGCAAGCATAAGAAAAAGACTCACATTTGACACAGATGTTAGAAGACAAAGAATTTAAAATTTACCAACTAAAAACAGCTATGATTAATACTTTAAGGACTGTGATGGAAAAAAAATAGACAACATACAAGAATAGATGGGTGATTTAAGGAGAGATGAATACGTTAATAAGAAAGAATAAAAAAGAAATGTTAAAACTCAAAAATAGTAAAACAATACACTATATATGGCTAAGTAAAGAATCAGTGAACTTGAAGAAAGGTAATAAAAACTCCCCAAACTGAAATGTGAAAAGAAAAAGGGAGAAAAAAATAAATGAGACAGAAAGAATATCCAAGAATATGTACACTTTCAAAAAGTATAAAATACATATAATTGAATTACTGTCAGTGTAAGAAGCATCCAAACTTGTAAGAATTTTTTTTTTTTTTAGTTTATTTAAGCCAAACTGATGACAATTGCCAGGAAGCAAAATCTCAACGAATTGAGTAAATGCGCCATAAAATGGCATTTTAACACCTTATATTATAAATCAGAATCAAAGGAGAAGATGTAAAAGGATTACATAAAATCCACTGGTGATGGATTAGGGAGGAGGGGGAAGACAAAGTGGTCTGAAAGCCTGAATCCTTACCTTGCTCTGGACTATTTGTTCATTTTGCATACATGACAGGGGGCAGGCAGTTAACCAAAGTTGTTTTATGGGTTATTTCTTTGGGCACTGTGATCCCCAACCCCTTCCCCCTTCTAACCTTTGGGATGAATACACAGTTTCAAGATTTTCCTTTCCCAGCTAGTGGAGATGAGACACACAGATTTTCAAGGGCTTACTGCCTCCTGCACTAGCATAGTTTACTTGTATTGTTCAGAATGCCTGGCAGCCTTATCAAACCAGGTTCAGGACTTCTGGGTCAACAGGAGAGACATGTCTTCCTTTGCTTCTAACCTCCCCTATTAAGTTCATTGTTAGATTGCAATGGTGAGGGCCCTGCCTTTATTTCCCCTCTGCTACTCATTCAACTGTAACAGTAATAATGAACAAACATTTTGCAGAATTAATGACACAAACCCAATCACAGATCCAGAGATCTCAGAAAAATAAAACATAATAAATAGTAACATATCTATACCTAATAATATAACCAAGTGCCATACCAAAAAGAAATGGAAAGCTTTTGAAATAAGAGAAGAAAACAAAACAATAAAACACCTTACGTGAAGGTGAACAAGAATTAGAAATACAGTGAACTTTTCACCAGCAAACAGGCAAACACATTGCTAAATTAAAGAAGTCATTCTGAAAAGGCTTAATATTATATAGTGTTAGCCTAAGAATAAACGGCCAAGGGGAGAAGCAACAGGTGTTTATCTGATATTCTGTAGAATAGATATTTGAAAAGCACTATTCAGACAGAAACCTAAATAGTGTTCAGCTTGTGAGCTAAAGGCAAAAGGTATTTATGAAAAAGGGAAGGAGATTCATTCCATGAATAAAAGGAAGGATTTTTTATGGGTGTTAATAAACTAAGGAAGGAGTTTTTCTAAGTGCAGATGAACTAACAGTGATGCTAATTCTAAAGAATGTCTTTAATTTTTACTCTGGTGGTCATATTGTCTGCTTTCCTGTTAGCTTTGCAAACAGCTCTTTGGAATAGAGTGCTGCTTTAGGTCCAGTCCAAAGACTATTTTGTTCAGTTTAAACATTCCAAAGTGTTCAGAACTAAGACATATGAGACAGTTCCTCTAGGATGTCAGCTCTGAGTTCATTTTAAAGGGGCTCAGTTTTTACACTAATTATAATTAGGTGACATTCTAGAAAAGACAACAGTATAACAACGATAAAAAGATCAGTGTTTTCCAGGTGCAAGGGGTGGAGAGGATGTTGAAAGGGTAAAGGACGGTCATTTTTCATTGGTGACATTATTCTATTTAAAATTATAATGATGGCTATATGACACTACATATTTGTCAAAACCCATATAACTTTACAACATGAGTGAACATTATTGGATGCAAGTAAAAATTATTTAGGAACCCAAGATCCAGGATGAAATACAGAATGTGAAAAAAATAATCTAATTTTGGTACAAATAAAGTAAACCACCTGACTGGAGGAGGGAGGGTGACAGTGGTGATCTAAGAAACTTCAGAAATAATCGAGTCTTTGATACTAAAGGCAAATGAAACTGTCAATAAATAACCAGTATACTTTATTTTATAAAATTGTTGTTGGCCAGAATCAGCTATCTCAATGTTGGAGTGGGAAGTTAGAAATAAGTAGGAAGAGAAAGCTAGAATGATTCACTTAGTGATGAATTAGCATGGGATCTATCATATAAATGTATGTAAGTTTGTGCTGTATGGCAAAGTACCGGAAGCTGGAAGTTCAGGATCAGGGCACCAGCATAGTTGGATAAAAGCTCTCTTCTCAGTTGAAGACTTCTTCCTGCATTCCCACATGGTGGAAGTGTTCCTCTGTGGGGTCACTTTTACAAAACCACTTATCAAAATCGTGATTTATGCACCCCCAAAGGCCTCAGTTTCTAATACCATCACACTGACCCTTAAGATTTCAATATATCATCTTTTGTGTGATGCAAACATTCAAACCATGGCAGAACTCATGGTAACTCAACAGAGATACAGATGGTTACACAGAGAAGCATCTATAAATATGTGTATATAATATATGTGGACTAGTATGTACATATTTACATCTTTGCTCTATCATCCAAGAGTGCTTAGGAACAACTATTTCCCAGTAGCATGAGCATACCTATCACCCATGATTTCTAACATCAGAGTTTCTAATAAAATTCTACATTAGAAGGAACCACTTGGATAAATGACTGTTTTTAGACCTGTGGTAGGAAATATACATGATGAAACTAAAGATTTTGTGGTGCTAGAAATTAATGTTAAAAAAAAAAAAAACCCAGAACGATAAGGTTCTTTCAAAGGGATACAGGAACCAACTGAAGGAGCTCCTGATGGTCAAAGATGGAATAACTTGAGCTTGTCCATGAGTTTAAATACATATCCATAAATATTTATAGGCCCATTATGATATACATATTAAACAAATACATGGGGGAGAAGGGATAAATTTCTTATGCAGAATAATTTCAAATAACTTTCTGCTCTGTAAATGTATGCAGCATATTGTGACTTTCTTCCAAAAAGTACAGTGTAAATAAGAAAAATTTAAAAAATAACAAAAAACTGTAGAATTGAGAAACCTAACAAGATTTTTCTCAGTCTGTCAGTAAGGTCAATATCCACAGTGCTAAGTCATTTTGATAGTATGCTCCCTTGTTATGATGTGATGAAATTAACATTTAAACCCGTGGTCTTCTTCCAGAAACAGATAACTCCAATGTAATCAGAAGAAAAATATCAGACAAAGCCTAATTGAAGGAATTTTATAAAATTTATGAATGCTACACCTGAAACTGGCATGTTTATGTAAAACAAGGGATGTCTGAGGAGCTATCGCAGCTAAAAGGAGCCTAAGTAGATATGATTACTAAGTTTTGGTATAGTGTATGTAATCCTCTAAGAGAAAAGAGAACATTTGGTAAAACATAAAGAAAATGTAAACTATGGATTTTAGTTAACAACATTGCCTCAATTATTTTAACAAATGTGCCACATGACGTAAGCTGTTGATAACAGAAGTGATTAGAGATGAGTATGAGTATAAGCAAACCCTCTGCACTGTCAGTGCGACTTTCATGTGCATCTAAAAGTGTTACAAAACAAAATTTTTCAAAAAAGTTCTTTCAACTGCATTCTAGATATCCAGAAATTAGGTGAAAGATTGAACATATTAAGTAGAGAAATAAACCATATAAAAAGCTCCGATTCACATCCATAAAAACAAATACAGTGAGACATAAATGAATGGGACTAACAGCACTATGGATATTGCAGAAGTGAGAATTAGTGGATTTATAGACATAGAAATATAAACCTCAAAAGGAAAGACAGAGACAAATACAAGACAAGCATTACCTGTCTTTTTCATCTAATAAGATTGAATTTGAAAGAAGTACACTGTTTATGAAAAACATAATTAGAAAGCTTTCTTTATCTTAAAACTATTTTCTTTTAGTGTCTCACCATTAACCTTGGCTTGTTAAATTTGCATGCTTTTTGAACTGCTCTCCTATGCCCTTTCTTCTGTGAAACTCTCTAAACCTCCAACTACCCACTTAATATCCATTTTGGGAACTTTTGCTATCTCTACATATGTCCTTATGTATACACATACTTTAGTTAGTGCTTGTGTAAATGTTTACCTCTCCTTTAATAAATTTATTATTTGTTGAGGGTCAAAGTTTGTCTTATTTAACTCTGTCACACAGGTACCAACACAATCTTTGAACAAGTCATAAATATGTCTCTTTTCTTTAAAGAAATATTAGCATAGGAGGATACAAGCTGAGTGTTTTTAAATCTGGCCATTTATGGGTGAGTGGGTTGTAAATCTGCACCTTTTGATGCCATAGTTTTAATAATTTTTTGCAAATTTATGTAGAGTAAGCAAAATAAAGTACAGGATTCTGATATAATGTTTAAACTTCTAAACAGTTCCTTTATGTCTTAGCACAGGTGAGACAGATAAGATTATACTGCATTTTGGGTTTACAATAGTCCCTCTCTATTTCGCAGTTCACTTATTGCGGCCTTACTGTATCGCGGGATTTTAAAAAATATTATATTTAATTATTTATCACGGATTTTTTGCTATATTGCGGCATTTTGTGGTACTGTATATGTATGTTGTTAAAGGTATGTAGGTTTAAGAGTGTAGAATATGTTTAAGAACATAAGTAGTGTTTATAAAAGGGTCAAAAAGGTTAATAAGGGAGTGGGAATGCTTTGTAAGTGTATGGGAAGGGTTTATAAAGCCTTAAAATATATATAAATACTAAAATAAATAAATGTAAGGTTCTTACTTTGCGTATTTTCACCTATCGGGGGGGCGTCTAGAACGTAATACTCATGATAAGTGAGGGAATATTGTATTCAACTTGTGCCTATGCTCCCTTCTATGGCCACATTTATATTTCAATTGTCCTCTGACCTGAGATATGATGGGTTTGTATCAATTTTCTTGGCATAATTTGTACTCAGAATTAAAATTTTACTTGCATATCCTAGAGATTTCCTTAAAATTCAAAGTTTTTAAAACCTTATTACTAAAAAGACAATATTTTTCCCTGAATATACACTACAGCATTCTATTTGCTTTACTCAACAACAAAGGAATGATGTCTACATTATTGAATGTTGTTACTCTATTTCACATATTAAAATGTCTATTCTTTGCAGAAAATTTTATACATGATAGATCTATTTTGTCCTTTTCGATCTGATACAATGGAGAAAATTTTATCCTTTCATTTTAGATGTAATAAAAATATTATTTAGATCTAATTTGAAAATAATTCCTTGACTATTAGGATAATTCTTAGAAAAATTGAAAATGTATAATTATTCACATTGTTTAATCATTTGAGAGCTTACAGGAGAGATTAAGTGTCAAAGCAGAGAAAGGAAGGACTCTGAAAAGTCAGTAACAAACAATCTTTAGTACAGGAAACAGGAAATTTTAGTCCTGGAATATCATATAAATATTATAATTTATGTATAGATAGGTACATAAAAAATATCTTTAATCTACATCATTGTTTCATTAAAAAGAAAAAACAACACAGGGCCTTATCTGAGTCATATCATATAGAATATTTTTCTGTTTGCTTACTATGCTTTTATAAACCTCCTGATTTGAAAGTTTGGAAAATATTATTTTTATGCAACATTTGTAAAAATTCTCATTGTCATTTGCAATCTTATAACTGACTTCCTCCTGAGCTCTGTGTACTACCATGAACTAGATTTAAAATATATATGTATGGATATATATATATATATGTTTAAATACATAGTTCATAAAGATCTCATTCATAAAATGTCATAATAATTTGATCATAATTTATATCATGTATAAGTAATAATTGAACATTTTCACTATAATTTATAGCAAAGAACAGATATGCTAAATATGTTCAAATAAATTATCATTCATAAATTTGATTATTTCCAAAATTGGAAAAATGATAATTAATATGGGTTACATATCCATATTCATTCTTCATCAGAAGGAAATGCTAATAAATCATAAAGCTAATATAAAGCTGTAAGCTATATAAGTTAATATGTATTGGTCTGTACAGCAGAGAAATGTTTTAAAACATATGTAGTATTTTAAATGAAATAAAGGCCACATTTAGGAGATTACATGATATTTTACATATCTAATAAAACAATTGAAAAGTGAAAAATACTCCTTTGAGGATGGCTAGGGTTTCATTTGGCCTGCTGAATTTTTTAAATGACTATAAATATAGCCCTTTATTGTTGTTTGTGTTCTTTTATCTTACATTAAAATAAATAGCCTAGCTCAATAACCATATTTATCTTATATCTAAGCATTTAGTGTAGTAGCTATTTAATGAGTAGGAATCTAGGGAAGAAAATATTTTAGGAAAAACCTGAGATATTGTATAACAAAATACCGCAACATTTTGTGGATTTTAAAAAATATCATGAACTTAGGAAGATGTAAATTTGTGACAATATATTTTTAAATATTGTTTATTGTTCTGACATAACTTCCTTTGCTGAAAAATGTGTGTCTTATGGGTTGAAATGTGTCACCCCAAAAATATTTGTTGAAGTCCTAATTCATACCACCTCAAAATGTGAAATTTGGAAATAGAGTTGTTGCATATGTAACTGATTAAGATGAGGTCATGTGAAGTAATGTAGATTCTTAATCCAATATGACTGGTTGCCCTCATAAGAGGACTACGTGAAAAATCTCTATGTGAAGACGAGGCAGAGATTGAAGTTGGGAAGCTGCAAGCCAAAGCATGCCATGGATTTGTGGCCACCACCAGAAACTAGAAAGAGGCTAAGTAGGAAGTTTTGTACTCAAGTGTCACAGAAGTATGGCCTTGCCAACTGAAACCTTAATTTCTGACTTCTAGCCTCTGGTACTGTGAGAAAATAAGTGTCTGTTGTTGTTTTTTAAAGTTTTTAATATTTTATAACATTAGCCCTATGAAACAAATATAGTAATTTTTAATTTCCCAACAGTTGCAGAAAATATAAAAGTAAAAAGTGTTTAATGTTTATGATATGTATTTGCTTGGAGAGGAGTCATACACATACATATATGTATATGTGTATATATGTATATGTTAAACTATATCTATGGTATCATCAAAGATGTTTAATTTACAGGCAAAAAGAATGCAAATGCCTTGCAACTGGATGTATTTCCAATAAGACAGTCTTACAGATTTAGAAACTTGTTTATGGGTTATGTTACATAAATTAACATGTGTTTTCTGTTTTCAAAGGGCATAAGCCTATGATCTCATTACCTGAGTGATTGTCTGTACGTATAGGCCTCACTTAATCCTGTCTGCATCCCTGCCTCCTGAGACTGAACGGTTTTGCTGAACTAAGTGGCTGGGTTGGTGAAGTATGGGGCGGTCTGTGGGCTTCACTTTAAAACTGGTTCCTCTTTTCTATCTTAATGGCTTGGAAAGAAAGGGCCCAGAAGTCTGAGAAGGGGGAAACCTAAAATATTTCCCTCAGCCCAAACCAAATATAATGGGCAAAAAGGGTTTTAGATAGGTGAGATGTGCTTGGCACACCTTCCTCCAAAGAAGTCCTTCTTTTTTCTCTAATGTGGGACATTGAAAAATGAATCCTTTTGTCATCTAGTGGTTATGGATTGAATGATGTCTTTTAACCCTGTTGCCAAATCTGTTGCCCTCAGAATACAACAAGGATGCCAGCCTGTTAAACCAAGCATGCCGTTGTCTGGGGACAGCCAACTGACCTGAAGTCTGCACGATTCTTCCTCTTGGGGGCAGGCCACCCTCCCCTCCACACCCCTACTCTTATTAGGGATTTCTGGACCCAAGGGTAGGTAGAATGACGACCATGTCCAGCTTGAAGCAGCTAAAGGAGCTCGAGACCTTTGCCCATTGTCCTTTATAAGATTATAAAGGGTCTTAAGTCTGAGAGGGGAGGATTGTTATTTTTTATTGTTAAATTAATTAATTAATTATCTAAAAAAGAAAGAATAGTATATGAAAGGGTGAAGCCAGAGAACTTATATGTGCAATCCATGGGCATGAATGGAGGGGAGGTTCTGAGGGCTGGGTGGTGCTCGGCAGAGGGGAGCAAAGGGGAAAAAATTGGAACTATTGTAACAGTATAATCAATAAAATATACTTAAAAAAAGATAACTGTTTAATGTCTATGATATGTATTTGTTTGGAGAGGAGTCATACACACACATATATGCATACAAATATACACACACATATATGTATACTATATATACACACACATATACATGAGGTCTGTCCAGAAAGTATCCAGCCATGTAATATGAAAAATTGAGTCATTTATTGAAGAAGATACAAGAAACGTTGTGCATAAGACAATGATGCCTCAGGCCCCTTCAAAGCAGGCACCTTGGGACCTCACACAAATCTTTGTTTATTGTAGCCCATGCACACTCAACATTCTCAGGTGTTCTGCTTGTTGCAGGCCTTCCAGAATGTGGGTCACTTTCAACAGATTCTCGACCACCTTTGAAGCGTCTGTGCTACACTCTTATTTGTGCTGCACTCATTGTATCATCCCTGAAAGCCTCCTGAATCATCTGAATAGTTTCCATGGAGGAATATTCAAACTTCACACAAAATTTTATGCAGATTCATTACTCTACTCACTCAGCCATTTTGAATGTGATGGTCACAGAGTACACATGCTCACTCAGTGGTGTCTATCACCCCAACTGCCTAGTACAGTGAGCCATCATTGTTCATACAGGCACACTCCAGTCCACTCTCCTTGGCTGCCAGGTTACACTGATGCTCACTACATGGTTTGCGCATTATATTAACAATGGCTGGCCTTTTCCCAGACATATCTTGTATATTATTTATATATATATATATATATATATATATGAGATTATTAATGGGTATGTCTATGTATGTGTAAGTATACATGTATGTATATAAGAGTATACACTTATTCAACACGGGAGGAGACAGATACGATGTCACTCCCGAGTCGGACTGCACAGCCATTCTCGGCGGTGCAGATAGACTCTTAAGAAGCTACACCATCGTCTCTCGAGACGGACGGCTGCCGACGATATAAGAGTATACCTAAATCTTACTGATATAAAATCTCTGGATTTGGGAGTCCAAAAATTTATATATTTTATCAAGTGTCCCAGATGATTCTAATGTACAATGTTAGAGAACAATTGTTTTATCCCATGTTGACCCTCTATGACTCTTACTAATACATGTAGTAGTATTATTCTGACAGAAACATTTCCTAAGATACTGCTGTGAGTTGTTATATTAGCTATTAAGTACTAAAGCTTTCAGTGATCAAAAATGTATAGAGAATTTTGCTTAATGTATCCCCTCTTTGGACATTCATGATATATATCAGCAATAATATAGACGTAATGAAATCATGAATAATAATTAAAATTTTCTCATGTCTGCATTTTTCTTATATCTCAGATGTGTTAACCATTTAGTTAAAAACCATTACTGCTACAGAAAGCAGTTGTACTTCCTAGATAGGAAAATGGAGAGGGTCACCAAAGGAATACAAAGAAATCAAAGCAATCAATTTAAATTTAGTGTTTTGTTTTTTTTTTTAAACTAAATAGACTGGGAAACAATCTTATCTTTATTTGTAGGAGCTATATCTTTTTTCTTGAGAGAAGAAAAAAAATTAAAGCTTAGAACACTGTAAGGCACATAGCAAAAGATCTCAGTAAACAAAGTTCATACAATAAAAAACTGAGTTAGGAAACAGTGTGACAATATAAGTGACAATTTCCCCTTTGGAGATGACTAGCTAGTGAATAAAACTGTTGGGAGAAACTACACAACCATTAGAATGACTAAAACACATATAAATGACAATAACATGTAATGGAGATGTAGATAAACTGGGTATCTCACACATTGTTGTTGGTCATATAAAATGGTACAGCCTCTCTGAAAAATCACGTAAGTTTTCAAATAAAAATAAATATATACACATCTTATGGTCTAGTGATATCACCCTTGAGCATTTACCCAAGAAAAGTTCAAACTATGGTCTCACATATGTTCATGGCAGTTGTATTTCTCATAACACAAATGGAAAAAAGATTAGTTGTCTTTCAACAATAAATGTCAGGCAACTGTAGTATATCCAGGCCAATGAAAATTTCTTATCCATAAAAAGAAGCAAAATATTAATTGATACATGCAAATTGAATGGATTTCAATGATACTACACTGAGTGAAAAAGATCTAATCTTAAAATGTCTCTTAAGTATGATAGCAATTTTACAACATTTTTTTAAATTGCCATAATTAGAGAGATGGAAAACAGATTAGAGTTTTGTAGGAGTCAAGGTTGTAGAGAAAGGGGTTACCACTATTAATAGGTAGCATGAGGAAGATTTTTGTCTTGAATATTAGTAGCAGTGGTTATGCAATATACACATGAAATAAATTTCATAGAATACCATACACACACACAAAAAAAATGATTTTATGCAAAAGCTAGAGAAATCTAAAAAAAGTCTACAGGTTATTTAATAAAATTTTACCAGACTAATGTCTTATTTATGATATTTTACTGTAGTTATGTAAGATATTACCATTAGGGTAATCTCTGCAAAGAATACATAGTTTGTCTTTGCACTATTTTCATGGCTTCCAGTGAGTCTATAATTATTTAAAAGTTAAAAGTTAAAAGTTAAAAAAAAATACAGTGGCAAATCAATTTGGCCTATGAGCAACTGTTTACTGGTCCATAGCCACAGTCACAGATTATAAAACTAATAAAAATAATTTAAATCAAGCTCATGAATAAAAGAGTTGTGGTAAGAAGCAACTATAATTAAATACAATATGAATCTCTGAAAAAGGGATGCCTCCTTCCGTCTTACTCTAGCACATCTACATTTTGTGTGTGGAAGCACAGTAAAAAATAAATTAAAAAAAAAAAAACAACTGGATAAATTTTGGAATAATTTGAAAGCAGAAGGTGCCAAGACCTTGCTACTCAGAATATACTCCCATGTCTAAGGTGGCAAAGAAATTGTAGAGGAGTAAGGCTTCACTAGGTGGTCCATGTAAATAGGTCTGAGAGCAGGCCCTCATGCTCCAAGACAATTCTCTGGAATTATATGTGAGACAATATCAGAAACTTTCTCTGTCCCCATAACATGTTAGACATGGACTAAATAAACCATTACAAGGCAGACTGCAGACTCCCATAGCTGGCTTAGCATAGTGGAAGTCTAAAAGGGCCGTACCAACCAAAATCCTATCAGGCTGCACATGTTCTAAAACTAGACTGTTGTAATTTTTGCATAACTCTATAATTTACTGAAAAGTAATCAAATTGTTCACTTAAATTTGGTGGCTTATATGACTTACAAGGCAAACTGAGTATACTGATACCACACTTGTGAAAATACATAGAAACCATGAAGAAATAAATCAACATTTTCAAAAACACTTAAAAATAGTGACAAAATTTTTTGTTGTTCTTTAAGTTTTAAAACCATAGGAAGACAATTTTGAATAAGCCAGAAATTAGCAAGTGCCATGCCTGAAGAATCTAATAGGGACGCATAGTCCAAATAAGGTTAGACTAGTCACATGGGGCTATTAAAATTAAAATTAGGTTAATTACACTTCAAATTACCAAATTTTAGTTCCTCAGAGAAGGAAAACTCTGACTCCAAAAAACCTCCGCTGCCTTGCGGCATACCTCTTCAGGGGAAAGGCTAAGGGAGTAAACCCTGACAGAAAATCCGGAGCCGGAGTCCCTAAGGCGGTTTGACGTTGTAGTCAACACCGGCAACTCCTGCGGCGCACCTGAACCCAAGCTGTATCGACTCCGTCTTTCCCTTGGACCCTTCAGCTGCGAAGAGAGGGGGGGTCTGCTGCATGGGCAACAGCAGACCCTCCATATTACCCTGCCCAGGCTCTGTAGCTTCAGCGTCATCGCAAGATGTCGATTCAACACGGGAGGAGACAGATACCATGTCACTCCCGAGTCGGACTGCACAGCCATCCTCGGCGGTGCAGATAGACTCTTGAGAAGCTACACCATCGTCTCTCGAGACGGACGGCTGCCGACGACGACGACGACGACGAGTTCCTTAGTCCTAGTTACATTTTTATGCTCAATCCTTGTGTGGCTAGTATCTATCCTGTGGGACAATGTATATACAAAATACTTCCAGAATTGTTAAAAGTTTTACTTGAATGCACTTTACTAGAGATTCAGCTTCATCCAGTCAAATAATATCTGGTAAAATTTACAAAAACTCATTGCAAGCATTTCAAATATTTAACTGTGGAGCTAATATTAAAACAAGAGTGGTTTATGATGTAATGAGTTGAAAAACAATGTAAACTTTATGTTTTGAAAAATACTTTTAAAATCAAGTAAAGATGGAGAAAAGAAGGTAAATTAGAATAAGATTATTGCCAGTTGTATAAATTATAACTGAGAGAAAAAGAACACCATTTAAAACTGACAGAAACTATAAGGTCAAGTAATAGAAAAGTAAATTATGGGCACTATAAAAATGCTTATAAAATGTTAATCACTAGAATTAAAATTTCTTATATACCAAAATGTTTTTCAGAAAAGAAGGAGTAAAGATTAGGAAACATGAATCAAGAAAATTAAAAAAATATATACAATAAATATAACATTTCATACAGTAATTAAACATAACATATGACAGAACTGAGAACAGTAAAAAAATTATACCAATAGGCTTAGCTAAACAATGAAAAGAAATTTTGATATCAGCTCATGAACGCCCCATGGCACAATGAACACGTCCCTACAAAATAACACAGGGAAAGATGCGAGGAACGAATGAATGAATACAATAAAGGATACTCACTGAGACAGGCCTAGTAAAGAAGGGACTAAAGACAGTTGAACAGCCTTATCAAAAGGCAGTTCTTCTGGACACATATCACACTCTATTCACTAATAACAGAGACTATATCCACAAAATTAATCACATGCTAAGGCATAAGTAATGCACCAGTAAATTGCACAGAATTTGTTGTAAAGGACACTTGAAATTTTAAATGAATTAAAAAAAAAACAAAAACCAAAACTTGTAAACCCTGAGGTGCTGGGAGTGGGAGGGGGCAAGCCTACTAAGAAGGGCTCTGGTCGCTAACTGGGCTCACACACACACACACACACATAAAGGCAGAGCCTAGCAGTCATATCTGCACAAGGGCCTCTCACACAAACCAAACTGCACTACACAGAGCAGCCTCTGCACTGGACTGCCTGTGCTGCTAAATTGCCTGCCTGCACTGAGAAAGGGCCATCTGATCAGCCCTTACAAAGTTTTCCTGGAATCCTATTTCAACCAGCAGGACTGAGTCTTTCCCCATTCAATCAGAGCTGTGCAGTGATGATCAATTAGAGTTATACAGCTCTGATCAATCAGTGCTGCACTGCTCTGACCAGTCAGGAGAGTGCCTTTGCACCAAACTGTGAGGATCTGGCTTCCTCATTTGCATGAGGAAAGACCAATTAGGGATCAAGGGTGGGGACTTCTGTCCGTATAAGCCAGCATCCCTTTAGTCCCAGCCGTGCATTTTCCACGCATTTCCCACCCAAGACATAAGACTTTCTTTAGCGAGAGCTGAGACACCAAAATATTTCAGCAGAACAGATCAGGGTGGGGCATAAAAGCACAGACTAGGTTGAAGCAGGACAGAGCAGAGCTGACCATGGAGGGTCACCCTCTTCTAGCCGAAGAGGGGCCTGGTTCTGGGCCACCTGGGCTGGGGCAGCCTCACTATCACGCTGTTCTATAGCAGGTGCTGTTTTCACAAGCCATGCTGTGTTACCACTGAACTGTTCGCACCAAATGAATTTTCCTTCTTCACCGCACCACAAATTGGAGACTCCTGTTGGCATTGAATTGGTGCCAACGACCATCGTTTGATAAAATAAATAAATTTTAAAACAAAAAATGAATCCATTCTTCTATCTTAACAAAAACCAAACACATCAAATTGCCAAAATCTAGAATATCGAGTATAGAACAATAATGATAAGTATACCTGTTAATAAGGTTATACATCAAGGCGATATAGTTTGCTATATTCTCAGCCTATGCTTACTATTTATTCTACAGCCCTTGCTTTTAATTATTCCTGAAAACTTAATGATTCTGAAGTCTATACAGTAACCCAAAAATTCATAAAATCTTCATACTCTTGTTGAAAATTATCTCATGGATATCTCACTGAGTTGTTATACATTGTTTAATAACAATCCATAAATGTCAGGTGCATTTAATGAGCAACTTGTTTCCTTCCTCTCCCCAGCATGCCCACCTCCTCCCAAATTCATTATATAATTATCCACAGAGATATCCATGTTAATATATATATCTTTCGATCTGTCTTATCACTACTCATTTAATGGATTTTTTTGTCTTCTCACCACTTTATTTCTCCTCCAATAAATCCTTTCCATTACATCCCTCCTACCATTTTTCTAGATCAAGATTTAATCATCTTTGATGATTAAAAATAGGATAACTGTCTCATGACCTCTTGTATTGCAATCTTATTCCCTGTGCCTCCATTTTACTGCCTCAGTCAACTTGCTAAAGAATCTATAACACTTACTTTATCACTATATTATTTGAAATATTTAAATATCTCTTCTTGATATGCTCTATATAAGTTAACTGGCTCCTGACAGACCAAATAGTGCCCCCAAAATGTGTCTGCTCATCAAGAATATTTTTGTTGTTGTTATTTTCATTAGAATTTGAATATCCTTTGGCTTATCCCGTGTGCCAGGGGTCACCACTGCTTTTTCTCCTGTATTCCAGATTCATCTATTTATGCAGCTGCCTGATCTCTGTAAGCATTGGCTTTGTGCATCCATTGTTTGCATTATAAAATATAGATCTTTCTGTATATGTTATAGGCCATCGTGTTCTGACATCTATTTAGTTTTCTAAACTTAACTTCAGAAATCCTTTCTCTTCAGGTCACTCTCTTTATCACTTTCCTCTGACACTGTTCTATAAGGACACCGTAGAGCCCTTAAAGCTCTGTGGGTGCTGTTTATAATGTTATGGGTCTCAGCCATACTGTTCTTTCTGACTGGAATTATATCCTTCTCTTACATTTCATCCGAGCAGTGAAATTCCCCTTACTAAGCACTTCCCTTGATAAAAGCATCAGTTCTCCACAATATTTGCTTGGCTTATGTGCCTTCTAAAACATTCAAGGTATAAAACTGTAATCAATGATTGTTAGAAAAATAAGACACAGTTTAAATTATTTTCTATTCAAAGTGATTGAGAATAGACCAGATGTTACTTAAATATACAAAGTAACTGTTGTCTTTTTTTCTACTGGGACAACATCCACCTATCTTTGGTCATTATAGTATATCTGTTGTCTAGAAAAAAACAAAACTTCATCTCCCTGTTAATTTACATGATTCATTAATTAGAGTTTTATAATATTCTCTCCTTACTTCTCAGAATTTAATCTATTTGCCCAAAAATAATGTTAAAAAAAGAGATATACAATGATGTTGATAGCTTTTATGTATAATATTGCTTTTCAACAATACTAAAATACCCAACTAATAATTTAAGGGGTAGCAGTATTACATTAATAAAAACAAAATTTGTTTACAAACTGTACCATTGGATAAAGAAAATTCATTTCTTGGAGCATAGAGGGGAATGAAAGTGACTACAACTCATTCAGGGTCCAGTAAGTTAATAAAAAATTCAGATCTGATAATCACTTCCCCTCAAGGCATACGGGAATAACTCATTTATCTTAGAGCGAGGAAATGAGAGTGTAATCATGCAAATCGAAACACTCGGCAACATCAACTAGGTATAGGAGATACACAGGAAACAATTGAGATCAGCTGCTAAGGTACTTGAAAACAAGAGCATTGGCTTTTTTCTTTGCTATGTTATTCTTTTTTATCAGCATGACAGCTAAAAGAAAACAGGGATTAGAGTCCGACTAAACTGAAGTCAAATCTAGGTTCTACTTATTTATATATGTCCGTGTCTCAAGTACTTGGCTAACAGTTTTCTTTTCTAAAATTCACAAGAAAAACACTTTGTTTGGAGAGTTTTAAAAATAGAATGTATGAAACTTTTCTAAAATATCATTTATCAAGCTTATAAAACCATAAAATACAAATAGGCTTAAATAGGTGAGTTCGCTGATTTAACCTGCTTTTATTAAGTGGTATCTATAACCAGACAATGATGGAGGCACTGGAGGCTATCAATGAAATAATACTAGGAAAGACCCCACATGCTAGTTTACAACCTAGAGAGGAAAATAAAACTGCAAATCCATGGAAGACAGTGGAATAAATTAGACAATAAGGAGGCAGATTTCATAGGCGCTCTTCACTTGTTGAACTTGGAATTAATCTAGGAATAAAAATATTAAGAATGACCAGAAACTTAGAAACATGATGAGAACAGAATTTCAGAGTAAGGTGTTTCAAGGGAAATACACAGAATATATTTGTCTGCTTACTTGTTCTCATAAGAGGGAATGGATTCTGAAATGTAAGAGCTGATGGAAAGGAGATGCTAAAATATATAGGGCTTCCTCTATGGTAATTTGAAAAGCAGTAAACACCTTTCCCTGGCTCAAAAATATCGCCAATATTATCCTATTATTTTGTCTTGAATTCTCACCAAGGTAGGCAATTTTAAGACA
The DNA here is from genome assembly GCF_987537825.1 of Furipterus horrens. Lineage (NCBI taxonomy): Eukaryota > Metazoa > Chordata > Mammalia > Chiroptera > Furipteridae > Furipterus > Furipterus horrens. The sequence goes on along the minus strand of NW_028327182.1, from coordinate 30,354,219 downwards.
AGAAATTGTTTCCTTCATGGTCCTACTAAAATAAGCCTGTATTTCTTGTGTTACCTGGAGCAGTCTTCAGAGTGGTGCAAAGGATTTAAGGATTTAGAATATTACTTATGATTCAAAGGAAATGAGGCCTTAAACATAAAGATGTCAAAGAACTTTGTTCATTTGTTGTTTATTTCTGTTTATAGTTTTGATATATTTAAGAGGAAATTGAGTGTCTATAATTGAAATGTTATCAAAAGTTGCAGATGCATGACTGAGAATACAGACACAATAATCCAAAGATATATAATAAGCCTATGACAAATATCTTTCTCTATTACCAAAACTGAGATAAGACAAGACAAGTGTCTGTCTACTGGTGCCAGAGAGGAAGACACTCAGTTCAACTTGGCTCATAAAGAAGAAAAAGTTTAGCTCTAACTTGGCATTTCTGGACAAACGGTAATGAGGGAAATGATTCATAATTTGAGGATGGTACACCTATTATTAGACTTGCCTTCCTAATAAAAGAGCTAAGACTCCCCTTTTGAAATGAATATATCATAGATGAGATGAAAATGTGATTACTAGGTCACAGAAAGTAATATGTCAGTGATCTACTTTTTAAAGCATTTTCTATATATGTTTGCGCTTGCACTTACTACATTAGCCTCACAACAGGAAATCAGAAGAACCCATAAGTTTGTACTATATCCCTCTATGAAGAATATTAGGTTGCCAGTTGATCAATTTTAATTAAATGATATAATGTTATGAAGTCCAACAGAGTCCTAGAAAGCTCTGTGTCATCGTGGTATTTCTGTTCTGCCCCTGCCCCTCAGGGGTAAAGAAGAAACTCTTCTCCTGTGTGATGAATTCCTGTAATATTCCAAAGTGACTTTAAATTTTTCAGTAAATTTTCCCTCTGAAAAATAATAGTTCTTCCATTATCTTGTTGCATATTTGTGCTTTCTTTTAGTAAGTGAACACTGAAGAGAGAATTTGAGAGCTCTAATAGCTTTTGTAGTGTTCTTATAATAGTAATGTTTTTAGCATCACTATAGTTAAGGACTTGTCAGCACTTATAAAATCCTACTTTAGTGAAATTTCACTTGGCATATAAGCTTTCAGCCCAAGAGCAATTCACTTTAAGCTTTAAAATCATCTGTTAGGATATTTGTGATGGTGTGGTTAAAACTTAAAACAAAAGCTTGCTATTCTCAGATGATTCCCATCCCCTCCAAAATTGCTCTTTGCAGGTTTCTCTCTCCATAAAAATCAATTAGCTCATAATAGCTAAAAAAAAGTGGGAAGTTTTTAACAGCTGTAATACTGGATGTAGTACAGTTTTATATGTAAAAATTATATATAATATTATTTTTATTTTTTCCTTTTTATTAAATTTATTGGGGTGGTACCGGTTAACAAAAGTATAGAGGTTTCAGGTGCACAATTCCACAATGTAGCATCTGTGCATCTGTATTGTGTGTTCACTGCCCCAAGTCAAGTTTCCTTCCATCACCATTTATCCCTCCCCATATTCTATGCAGGTCTCCTCCCCTCCCCCCGCAGCAATCACCACACTGTTGTTGGCAGTGTCCAAAGTTACTTATCTCCTTTTTTCTCTTTTGCTCCTTCCATGCCCCAGCGCCAACCCCCACCAACAGCTGTCAGCCTGTTTTCTATGAGATTGTCACTGTTTTGCTTGTTAGTTCATTTTGTTCATTAGAATATAATTTTAAACTGTCAAAACAAAAGCATGGACAAATAATTGTCTGCAATTTAATATATAATAAATACTTTTTGAATTTTAGATGATACTTATAATATGAAGGTAAAATATTTTAGTGGGAAATTTAATTTTAACCTTAAAATATTACATTTGATATTTTAAATGAATATATAGTTTAAAGTTTATTTTTTAAGGTTTTATTTATTTGTTTTCAGAGAGAAAGGAAGGGAGGGAGAAAGAGTGGGAAAGAAACATCAGTGTGTGGCTGCCTCTTGCACACCCCCAACTGGGGACCTGGCCTGCAACCCAGGCACGTGCCCTGGCTGGGAATCCAACCAGAGACCCTTTGGTTTGCAGGCCGGCATTCAATCCACAGAGCCACACCAGCCAGGGCTAAACTTGTTTTTTTAACATCTAGCAAAATACTTTAATGAATCTGAGATTGCAGTTTCACCTCTTGTTTCCCTGGGTATTCTTTCTTCAAGTTCTTTCCTGACTTCTCCTTTTTTACTACATTCTAAATGCTAGCACGCCTCTCAGTGCTTGCCTCTCTTGGAGTCATCTCATTTAATCTCATGGCTTTAAATGTTCCACCTACTCTGATACATCTCACATTTACATCTCTACAGAAAAAAAATTCAGAATCTTACAGCTCTCCTTTGAATACTTTACAGGCAACTGGTAATTTAAGATGAATACATTAGAATCTTAACTTCCTTCCTTGCATTGCCCCACAATCTTTTTTATCTTAGTCTCTTCATTGTCAGCACATTTAAGAAAAAATAAATAACTAAATGTCATTCCTGATTCGTTCTTTCTTTCTTCCCCCACATCCAATCCAC